>NW_007097689.1:284171-316294 GCF_000164805.1 Carlito syrichta
CCCCGCCACCCGCGCCAGCGTCCGACATCGCCTGCATTCCACGCGTGCCCTCCGCGCGCTGTGTCTGCCGAGACGGAGAGGCGTGACAGGGCCCGGGGCCCTTCCTGGCGGCGCTCTGTGCTCCGGGGCAAGCTCCTTGGGCTCCCTCCATCCTCCTTTCTCTAGCCTCCGCCCCTCGCAGGCGGGATCGTCGGTGGGACCCGAGCGCGGGCGGGCGCGGTCCCCCGGGGCCATGGCCGGGTCGGACCCCGCGCCCTTCCTCAGCCAGGCGGATGACCCGGACGACGGGCCGGTGCCTGGCACCCCGGGCTTGCCCGGCTCTGTGGGGAACGCGAAGTCCGGGGATCCCGAGGTCCCGGACCCGGAGGGGCTGCAGCGCATCACAGGCGTGTCTCCGGGCCATTCGGCTCTCATAGTGGCCGTGCTGTGCTACATTAACCTCCTGAACTACATGGACCGCTTCACCGTGGCTGGTGGGTACTGGCTTCTGGGAGGGAGATAGACTAGGAGGAGGGAGCGGGGTCCCCAGGGTGGCGCTGCTTGGCTGCCCCATCCTGAGCTTCTCCTTCCTAGGCGTCCTTCCCGACATCGAGCAGTTCTTCAGCATCGGAGACAGCAGCTCCGGCCTCATCCAGACCGGTGAGTTGGGGCCCCCTCTGGGTCACACAGCAGCTCTTCTCTCTTCCAGTTGGGGCCGCGTGCTGGCCTGTGAGGGGTCTCGTTAACGCGCGCTTAGTGGCCAGAGCTAGGGGAGGTGATGGCCCTGGTTTTGCTCTGGGGCTGCTGAGGTCAGCCAGAACACTACATTTAAAGAGAGGCAGTTCAGTATCATGGTGAAGACAGACCTGGGTTTAAATCTCAGCTCTTCCGCTTACTGTGTGATGGCTGGCAAGGCACTTGACTTCTCTAGGTCTCAATTTTCTTGCCTATAAGATGGAACTAGTAATAACACGGATCTAGCCGGGCTCGGTGGCTCAGCCTGTAATCCCGCGCTTTGGGAGGCTGAGGTGAGTGGATTATCTGAGCCCGCCGGTTTGAGACCCGCCTGGGCAACTTGGCGAGACCTCATCTCTACAATGAATCAAGAAATGAGCCGGGCGTGGTAGCGCGCGCCTGTGGTTCCAGCTACTTGGAAGGCTGAGGCGGAAGGATCGCTGGAGCCCAGCGGGTCGAGGCTGCGGTGGCCGGGAGCGGCCACTGCACTCCAGTCTGGGCGACAGAGTGAGACTCCAACTCAAAAGAAAAAAAATAACACGGATCATCTCTTAGGACTGATGTGAGGATTAACTGAAATAATGCCTGTCAAGCACCTAGGGCAGTGTTTGGCACATGGTAGGTACCAGGAGGCCAGGTGCTGTGGCTCATGCCTATAATCCCAGTGCTTTGGGAGGCCAAGGTGAGAGGACTGCTTGAGCCCAGGAGTTCGAGACCAGCCTAGGCAACATAGCAAGACCTCGTCTTTATTTAGAAAATTATTAATAATAATAATGGCAAGAAAGGGTGTCTGGAATGGGAGAGGTGAGTTTTACTTGTTAACAGCTTTGGGGCTTGTGGGAGACGCAAAGCAGAGCCAAGTCCTCTTTTTCCTTCCTTCCCTCCTTCCTTCCTCAAATATTTCTGAGCGCCCACTGTGTGCTGGGCACTGGAGGAAGTGGTGATAACATCTTCAGGGCTTTGCCAAGACCTTTTATGTCCATTGTCTTCAAATCCTTTCATCAGCCGAGGAATAGATGTTATTGTTCCTATTTTATAAAAGAAGTAGGTTATCTGCATTTTATAAAGAAACTGAGACTTGGAGAAGTGTTAAGACTTGCCCAGGATCACACAACCAGTTAGAGGCAGAACAGGAATTTGAAACCAGGTCTTGCATTGTCTTTACTCCAGGCCAGTGAGGAACTGGTGGTATCTAAGGTAAAGTCTGGAGCAATGAGAAAGGGGTCATAGGGCAAGGTCTGCAAAGCTCTGGAGAGTTCTTGAGTTAGAGAAGAAGCAGATCTTTCTGGGCAGTCCCATTTATTCACTTTTTCATCCATCACAAGTTTATTGAGCACCTATTTTATGCCAGGCTGTACGTTAAGTAACAGAAACATAGTCATGGGCCGGGAGTGGTGGCTCATGCCTGTAATCCCAGCACTTTGGGAGGTCAAGGCGAGAGGATTGCCTGAGCCCAGGGGTTCAAGACCAGCCTGGGCAACTTGATGAGACCTTGTCTCTACCAATAAATCAAAAAATTAGCCAGGCGTGGTAGCGCGTGCCTGTAGTTCCAGCTACTTGGAAGGTTGAGGCGGAAGGATTGCTGGAGCCCAGCAGGTCAACTCTGGGGTGGCTGTGAGTGTGCCACTGCACTCCAGCGTGGGTGACGGAGTGAGACTCCAACTCAAAAAAAAAAAAAAGCTGAGTGAATGTGATAGCTAGGGACTGGGTGTGTTGTGGCAGTCTGGGAAGTTATCTGAGCAGGAACCTGAAGGAGCTAAGCTCTGTGAGGCTCTGGGAGAGGCGAGAATGTCCTGGACAGAGGGGATAACAGCTGCCCAGACCCCTGAGATGGCATTGACCTTTGCAGTTGGACCCTTGGGATGCAGAGAGAGGATGGAGAGAGGTTGGCTGTCTGGTTGGAGCGTAGGCAGGGCTGGATGGGCCAGGGCATTGTGGGCCATGCTGTGTGTGGAGTTTGGAGTTGTTCTTGGCTGGGTGGTAGGAAGTGACGAGTCAGCAGAACCAGCCCTTCTACAGCGGAAGGTTTGGAAAGATGCTGAATGAGGGGCTGGACCATTCCCCTGGCAGGAGGCTCCAAGGATTTCAGGGTTGGGGTGTGGGGGTGGTGTGAAGCCAATGAGGAGCAGTGGGCATCTCTTATGCTTTAGTCATTGCAGCTGGGATGGGGGTGCGGGGTAGAGGGACGGGGCTGGGCTGTGACTCTCTGCTTCCCCCCAGTGTTCATCTCCAGTTACATGGTGTTGGCACCTGTGTTTGGCTACCTGGGTGACAGGTACAATCGGAAGTATCTCATGTGCGGGGGCATTGCCTTCTGGTCCCTGGTGACACTGGGGTCATCCTTCATTCCCAGAGAGGTGAGGCCCCGAGCTGGCTCCTGCTTCCACCCACCCCCACTCCTCTATCAGACTTTGCTGCTGCCCCTGGGAGTCGTTTCAGACTGGGCCTGGGGGGCTTCCGTAGCTTCCTTGGTCCATGCCATCTTATACCCCCTCCTTGCCCGAGTCAGTCTTCCCTCCCTGTCCTCTCCCCTTTTCTTCCAGAACCTTCTTCTTCCCCTCTTCCCCTGACCACGGGCTCCTTCCTCTCCATGCCTAAGCACCCAGCTTTCTCTACTGCGGAAAACCCTTACCTGGACTGCCCTCTCTCCCGCCTCCCTTTCCTGGTCAGACTTCCCGAAAGGCCCCTGGAGCCTGGCACCAGGATGGGTGAAGGAGCATCCAGGGAGACGCTCGCACTTGGCCTGCACATCCTCGGCTCCTGCCCCTACCCACCCCCCAGCACCACTGCTGACTTCTGCCTCCATTACTCCATTGACCATTGACCCTGCTTTTGCCAAAGTCAACAAGTGACCTCCTGGTTGCTAAACGCGCTCCTTTTCCTAGTCCTGTTTGTGCTCTATCCCCTGAGAGCCTCTGGCGCTGTTGACCCACTTCTTCCTTCCTGAAACTCTCTTCTGACTTTGTGATGTCACACTCTTCTGGCTTTCCTCCTGCCTCCCCGGCTGTTGCTTCTTTGCGCCTTTGAAGTCTTCTCCATCTGTTGTCCCTCTGTCCTGGAACAGTGTCCTCAGCCCCAGGACCCACATGCTTTCCTTGGGTGGCCATCCTCGCCCTTAGCTTCAGATGTCACCTAAGGCCGTATTCACCACTGGGGTATCTTACTCAGTCCTTTCACTCTCCAGTCCTCACAACGGCTACGTGAACAAGTTGTTGTTGTCCTCCTTTGCAGATGAGGAAACTGAGGCTCAGAGAGGTTAAGTTACTTTCCCAAAGGCACAGCTAGTAAGTGGTGGAGCCAGGATGCGAGCTCAGGTCTGTCTGATTCTAAAACCCAGGCCTCCCCTGCCGTCCCGGCCGCCTCTCCGGAGCTGGCCGGCGAGGTTGCGCGGGAGGCTGGCTGCAGGGTGGGTGCCACCTCTCCGTGTCTCGCCTCCCAGCGTTTCTGGCTGCTCCTCCTGACCCGGGGCCTGGTGGGGGTCGGGGAGGCCAGTTACTCCACCATCGCACCCACGCTCATTGCCGACCTCTTCGTGGCTGACCAGCGCAGTCGCATGCTCAGCGTCTTCTACTTTGCCATTCCAGTGGGCAGGTGAGCGGGCCTTGGGCCGGTGGGGAGGCAGGGGGACCTGGTGGACGGGATTGGACTGACTGGCTGTCCCCTCTTTTCTCCCCCAGTGGTCTGGGCTACATTGCAGGTTCCAAAGTGAAGGATGTGGCTGGGGACTGGCACTGGGCTCTGAGGGTGAGTCTGGTCATGGCCCAGGGAAAGGTCGGTGACATTCTTGCTGGTCCCCCCTTTCCTGCCTGCAGATACCTCCTTTGGGAGGCAGTGCTTACTCTTCTGAGCCTACAGGAGGCTGGCTGCCACGTGATCGAACTCTTGCTAGCAGGCCACGGAAGCCCATTGCCAAACCCTAAGCCCCCAGAAGGGACTGTATTGGTTTCCTTCATGGGAAACCCCAGGGTGAGCTTCAGGTAAAGCTGGATCAGGGCTCCCACACTGTCACAGGAATTCGACCATGAGCTTCTCAGCTTCATTTTCCTGTCGGTTAACTACATTCTGAAGCACATGAGAACTCTGAACACTCATCTTCCCATTTAGAAACTTCAGCCTGTAATCCCGTGCCTTTGGGAGGGTGAGATGAGTGGATTGCCTGAGCCCACGGGTTTGAGACCCGCCTGGGCAAGTTGGCGAGACCTCATCTCTACAATAAATCAAAAAATGAGCCGGGCGTGGTAGCACGCGCCTGTAGTTCCAGCTCCTTGGAAGGCTGAGGCGGAAGGATCGCCGGAGCCCAGCAGGTCAAGGCTGCGGTGGCTGGGAGCGGCCACTGCACTCCAGTCTGGGCAACAGAATGAGGCTCCAACTCAAAAAAAAAAAAAGAAACTTCAGCATCTTGGATCCTTGAGCTATAGATTCCAGGGATGGTGTCTGATCAGATGAGTGTGGGTCACGTGCCTACTGTGGAATCTGTCACAGAGACTGGGGTGGTCATACTACTCTTGTTGGCCAGGTCTGGGGTCTTATTTGAATCACGTGGAATGAGAGAAGTGGGGGCAGTGGTTTCCCAAAAGAAAAGTAGGGTGCTGTTACCAAAGAAGAAGCGAAGTTAGGCTTGCAAAAACAGGGTAGCCCCTAGTTGCGGCCCCCTTCCCCACACTGCAGGTTCAGCCTCCGTGAGCAGGCACTTATGTGGGTGTTTGAGGTCTTGGGGCCTCTTCCTCAAGGGCCTCAGCCTCAGGGGTCGAGTGTGTCTCTGCCCATTCCTGTCCTGAAGCCCACTCTTTCCCTAGGTGACACCAGGTCTAGGAGTGGTAGCCGTTCTGCTGCTGTTCCTGATTGTACGCGAGCCGCCAAGGGGAGCCGTGGAGCGCCACTCAGACTCGCCACCCCTGAACCCCACCTCATGGTGGGCAGATCTAAGGGCTCTGGCAAGAAAGTGAGTTTAGTCCCTTCCCAGGCCAACCTCTGAGACCCCCAGGGAAGCCTTTACATCTGATTTGAGATTTAAGGGGGCTTGTGTATTGTTTTCTGTCAGCTGGCCACACCCCAAGGCCAGGAATTCAACAACTACTGCCCCCCTGTGGCAGCTGCTTGAATTACAGGCCCAGACCCTAGGAGTCTGGACAGCCTCCATACCCAGTGTTCTGACCTTACTAAAATAAGATGGGGAGAAGAGAGGTTCCCTCCTACGTTGACATCTCAGTGAGATCTGACTTCTCCTGACCCTCTGCAGTCCTAGTTTCGTCCTGTCTTCCCTTGGCTTCACTGCTGTGGCCTTTGTTACTGGCTCCCTGGCTCTGTGGGCTCCTGCATTCCTGCTGCGTTCCCGCGTGGTTCTGGGAGAGACCCCACCCTGCCTTCCTGGAGACTCCTGCTCATCCTCTGACAGGTACCCAGATGGGGCTGGCCCGGGTGGCTTGCAGGTGGCAGGGGTGAAGAGAGTCTGCAAGTCACACTCGGGCAAGGAGTTTGAACCCCGGCTCCACAAGCGACCTTCTCTCCCGGAGTCTTGGTTTCCTGGTCTGGGAACTGTGTGCTGGGTTCATGTCTGCCTCATGGGGTCGTGTGAACCGTGGGGTGCTGTGCCTAGATGGACCTGGGTTGTGAGGGTGGTCGGGACAGGCCAGCCTAGGCGGCTTTGCAGGCAGGCAGACTAACCCCACACCCCTGCCCTGCACCCTAGTCTCATCTTCGGGCTTATCACCTGCCTAACTGGGGTCCTGGGTGTGGGCCTGGGCGTGGAGATCAGCCGCCGCCTCCGCCGCTCCAACCCCCGGGCCGACCCACTGGTCTGTGCCGCTGGCCTCCTGGGCTCCGCGCCATTCCTCTTCCTGTCTCTCGCCTGTGCCCGTGGTAGCATCGTGGCCACCTATGTGAGTAGCCAGCAGGTGTCAAGGGGGCTGTTCTGGGTCCAGGGTGGAGGAACGGTGCACTGGGGCAGGACTGGGGTTCGCCAGCACAGTGGTTCAGAGCCCACTCGAGGTGAGATGCCTGGTTTTGTATCACAGCTCTGGCCTTTCCCTGCTGTGTGACATTGGGCAAGCGGTTTAACCTCTCTGTGCTCAGTTTTACCACCTGTAAAATGGGAATAATATTAGCACCTGTTCCATGGGGTGTGGTGAGGATTAAATGAGTTAACAGAAGAGCCTGGGACATGGTAAATGCCATGTGTTTGCCCTTTTGGTAATGAAACCCCACACCCCTCCTGTCCCCAGATTTTCATCTTTATTGGAGAGACACTCCTGTCCATGAACTGGGCCATCGTGGCTGACATTCTGCTGGTGAGTAGCTGGGCAGCTCCAGGGTTAGCCCAGAGGCTGATGGGAGCAGGTGGGGGCAGGGAGACCTCATTCCCTCTGAACTGTGACCTTTACCCCTTCCTCAAAACTCAGCCCTGGACTGACTCCAGAGTTCAGCCCCAGAGGGCCCTATAGTCCTCGCCTGCCCTGTGGCCTTGACCTTCACACCTCTGACCCTGGCCTTGGCTGAGCCTTGACCCTTTCCTGGCCCTCTGCCCTCTGTCCCCTGGAGAGCCCCCACTGAGCTCCCTTCCCCCACAGTACGTGGTGATCCCCACCCGACGCTCCACCGCCGAGGCCTTCCAGATCGTGCTGTCCCACCTGCTGGGCGACGCTGGGAGCCCCTACCTCATCGGTCTGGTGAGCACTGCCCCCTTGGCTGAGATGGGGTGGGGACTGGGGACCCCGCACTGCCCAGCAGCCCGTGGTCCGAGCCAGGGCTGCATCAGAAGGTCAGGCACTCGGGTCCTCTGGGCCAGGCCCCTTGGATGGACGGCGAGGATTCTGTCTTTGACGCTTTCCACCAGTGAGGCCAGGGACCTTGCCCAGGCTCGTTTTTCTGTTTGCATTTCCTGAGCTTAGGCCCTCTCCCTGGCTCCTCCCAGGTCTCTCTGACTCCCTCCTGGCCTCCCCGTCTCCCGCAGATCTCTGACCGCCTCCGCCGCAGCTGGCCGCCCTCCTTCTTGTCCGAGTTCCGGGCCCTGCAGTTCTCGCTCATGCTCTGCGCCTTCGTCGGGGCGCTGGGTGGGGCGGCCTTCCTGGGCACTGCCATCTTCATCGAGGGCGATCGCCGGCGGGCCCAGTTGCATGTGCAGGGTCAGTTGCGGCCTGTGCCCGGCCCACTCCTTGACACTGTCTGCCTGCCCGCCTGAGCCTGTGGACTTGGCCTCCCTCAGTCCACACTCTCTCAGTCCCTCACGTGGCTCCGGCTCTCTCTGTGGCCACCCCGCCCGTTTCCCACTGCACCTGTGTCCCCTCTCTGGCTTTGTGTCTGTCTGTGCCTCCAGCCCTGGCTCTGGCCCCTCCCCTCACAGGTCTGCTACAGGAGGCAGGGCCCACAGACGATCGCATTGTGGTGCCCCAGCGAGGCCGCTCCACCCGCGTTCCTGTGTCCAGCGTGCTCATCTGAGAGGCCGCCGCCCGCCTGCCTGCACGCACATCTGTCGCCGCTGGCCCTGGGCCCACCCACGAGGTGCCTGGGCCTAATCCCTTGGCCTGGCCCAGCTTCCAGGAGGAACTCTGGGTTGTGTCCCAGCTCCCAGACACTACACGGGCAGCCCAGGGGAGGAGGCGGGGTCTGGGAGGGGAGGCCCTCACCACAGGGGCAGCCCCACGGGCTCGGTGCTATTTGTAATGGAATAAAATTTGTAGCCAGACCCAAGTGCCTGCTTGAGTCTTTCTCTGGGTGCTAGTGACCTCTGGCCTGCTGGGGATGCCCCGTCTCCCCCCCCAGGGCTCCCTGGGATTGTTGGGTGTCTTTTGTGGGGCCTCAGGTGAGTCTCTGCCCTTCTGGGCTGGGACTGAGAAGGGGAACTGTTCTCCTGTGAGTGAGCTGGCTCGGTGTGACCATGAGTCACGCCCCCACTTCCCTGAAACCCGCCCCTCTTGGCAGGCAGGTCTTGGTGAGGTGGGGGTGGGCCCTGCCTCTGCACCCCAGAATTCCTGCTGTCGGAGCCTCCCAGCCCCATGGATGTGGAGGCCATGGCTGGTGGCCAGCTGCAGGTGTCTCTCCCCCTCCCACCGCACAAATTGCCCGTCCTGTCCTGGAGGCCAGCAGACCCTTCCTGAGAGCCGGACAGCGGCTCCTCAGGCCTCCTCCCGCCCCCTCCCCACGGGCTGGGTGGGGGTGGGAAGAGGGCGGGTGCAGCCGGCTGAAGAGCCCGATGATTTCCTGCCCTCGCCGGGCGCTCACCACAGCTTCCTGCCGCTGGCGGGCGGGTGGGTGCGGAGGAGAGGCGGGTGCCGAGGAGGGGCAGGTACCACACAGGCAGGGGCTGGCTGGAGCCCCAGACTCCAGTCCAGGCCCTGGCCTGACCTTGCTGGGACCCAGGATCCTCCAGGGCCAGCAGGGACCCCACTTGGCCCAGTGAGGAAAGGGGCCCAGGGAGCCCCGAGGAGGGCGCAGCTTGGCCCCTGCACCCTCCCGGGTCCAGGCCTCGCCCTGCCTCGGCTCTACTCCTGAGGGGCCTGTGGGGTGCAGCCAGCCTGGTCTGAGCTCTCCTGCAGATGGAGGAGCCCGTGCTGGGTCTCCTGCTGCTGCCTCTCCTGACCGTGCTGCTGATGGTGCTGTGCGTGCGTTGCCGCAGGCTGTCAGGTGAGTTAGAAGCTGGCAAGCGTGCTGGATGCCCGAGCTCCCCGGCAGGGATCCTCGCCCGTTCCCCAGCCCCTCCGCCAGTCTGTCCTCCGTCCCTGCCTCTGTGCTGCTCCCAGGGCCTCTGAAAGGCCTGTGGACGCTGGCACCCTCCCCCCAGCAGCCTCGCTCCCGCCTCACCCACCTTCTCTTTCCCAGATTCATATAACGGTGCCTCCTCAGATAGGTGAGTCTGCCTGTCCACCATGTGTGTCTCCCTCCAACTCCCATGGTGGGCAGGGTGGGGACCCCTCCTGGACCCACACCAAGCTGTGTCTCTCCTGCCAGTTTGTACCCAAGCAGCATTCTGATCAAACGGCCTCGTGAGTACCCTGTGTGTAGGGGAGAGGGTGCCCTGGCCCGTGAGCAAGCGGGTGCCCTTGTTCGATCCCCTCCCCTGCCCCGACTGGGATAGCCCACATGGCCTTTACCTGAGCTGGGCTGGTGAGATGGGCGCCCCCGGACTCGTTCAGGGCACAGGGGTTTCAGGGGGTTAGCCTGCCCTTCGAGGCCTTGGCAGGGTGGGGGAAGGATACTTGGAGTCACTCCTTCAAGCTTGGTTCTGCATCCCCAGAAACAGTTGTCCCCTGGCCACCTGCCACCCCCTACCCACCCGTGAGCCCACCAGACCTGCTCCCCATCCCGTGAGTAGCTTGTCAATCTCTTCCCCGCCAAACCCCTCTCTCTGTGCCCCACGTTCTTGGATCGGGGGCTGCTTTCTTCCCTGTGGCCCCCTGAGCTCCACCCAGGCATGACCTTGACCTTTGACTCTCAGACGATCCCCACAGCCCCCCGGGGGCTCCCACCAGATGCCATCTTCCCGGCAGGATTCAGATGGCGGTAAGTTCAGAGAGGGGCTCAGGAGGCTTGGGCTGGGCGGAGGACAGACCCAGCCTGAGCCGACTCGGTCTCCTTCTCGCTCTCTCCTTGAAGCCAACAGCGTGGCGAGCTACGAGAACGAGGGTGCGTCTAGAATACTGGGTGCCTGGGCTGGGTGGGGAGGCTGGGGCCTGTCCCTGGCTAGGCTGACCCTGGTGTCGTTACCCCCAGCGCCGGCATGTGAGGACGCAGATGAGGACGAGGATGAGGAAGACTATCCCAACGAGGGCTACCTGTGAGTGGCCAGGGGCAAGGTGGGGGCCGAGGCCGGGCATCCCTACTCATCCACCCCTTACTTCCTTTCAGGGAGGTGCTTCCCGACAGCACCCCAGCCATCAGCACTGCCACCCCATTGGCTTCCGTGCCCAGCAAGGCTGGCCTCCGAGACAGCGCCTTCTCCAGTGAGTCAGGCATTTCTGACTACCCCTCGCTGTTCCCTCTCCCATTATTTCTTGGATGATTGCTATGCTTGTCTTTTCTTTCGGGAGCTCGTGTCCTTCAGAGACTGGACTTCCTGCTCTGTTCTGACTTCTGGCTTTCTCTCTCCTCTTTCTATCTTTTTGCCTTTTCCTTTTATCATCTGAGAGCCTTCCTTGACTTTTATTCTTCAACCCTTCTACTGAAATGTCATTTCTCCTGTCCAAAAGTTCTGTCTTGGTCTCTGAATGTTCTTTTTTTTCATGCCTCCTGTTCTTGTTGTGTGGAGGCAGTCTAATCTTTTTTTTTTTTTGAGTTGGAGTCTCACTCTGTCGCCCAGACTGGAGTGTAGTGGCCGCTCCCGGCCACCGCAGCCTCGACCCGCTGGGCTCCGGCTATCCTTCCGCCTCAGCCTTCCGAGTAGCTGGAATTACAGGCACGCGCTACCACGCCCGGCTGATTTTTTTTTTTATTGTAGAGATGAGGTCTCACGAAGTTGCCCAGGCGGGTCTCGAACCCGTGGGCTCTGGCAGTCCACTCACCTCAGCCTCCCAAAGCGCAGGATTACAGGCTGAGCTACTGAGCCCGGCTGGCAGTCTAATCTTGTGACTCTAAGGATATTCACTAGAGGTTGTCTTCTGGTGTGCGGACCTTTTCCTGGGCTTCCTGTATTGCTTCGTGTCCCGTGAGCTGCTTTTCTCCCTTTGTTATGGTCTTATCCTGTCTGGTCGTTTCCTCTAGGCTTTCCTCGGTATCTGGGGATCCTTTGGTTTTCTGGTACCCTCCTTGCTCTGTATGCTTGTCCTGGTCACTCCCACACTCTGGCTTCATTTGCCATCCAGATTCCCGATTTGCTCCCTCCCTCCTGAGCACCAAACTGTCCAAGTGCCTTTTTGCCTTTATTCTCTCAACATGTACTGGGTACCTCTGTGGGGTTCAGACTAGGACGAAAGAGGCAGCCTGGCACGATAAAGTAGTGAACACTCACAGAGGGCCTGCTTCAGGCCCTTCTAAGAGGTTTCTGTGTATTTACTAGTTAAACCTCACAGTTCCCAGGTGCTCTGGGCTTCCCCTTCCCTTCCTGTGCTGCAGCGTCCCTCTGTGATGGCGGGCTTGATTTATTTCACGGCACCTGCTGTGTGACAGGCCCTGGGTTACTCTTCACTGCTTTCATCTGCACAGCAGTCCTGCGAGTTGGGTCCTGTTACTCACCCTATTATACAGACGGCAAACTGAGACAGAGAGAGGTTAAGTCACTTGGCTGAGGCCACATGGTAGCTTAGTGCTGGAGCCATCTGGCTTGAGAGCTCACCTCGCCCATGTCTTCTCGGAGAAACAAGGCCACACATCGAAGAACCAAATAACGTGGATGGTGACGGGCACCACAGGGGCTAAGGCAGGAGTGGGGGTGGGGCAGGCCTCAGGAGCACGAGGCACCCGCTGGGGGTCATCTCTCCACACATGCCACCAAGTTCTCACGGCTCTGAGCCCCACTCTGCCTTGCTCCCCAGCCTGGGGCCGTGCTGGGGTCTGCTCCTCTGCCCGCCCATGCCTCCCTTGGCTCTAATCCGTCCTGGTCCAGCAGGCTGCCTCTCCGGCTTCATGGCCCTCGCCCTGGTCCAGGTCACCGCAGCTTGCCTCAGCCATCTTTGCATCCTGTGGGACTGGCCGGACGGGGTGCTGTCCTAGGGAGCCCTGGACACCTGAGGTTGGGGGTCTCTGGGCATCTGTGGCTGAGGGTCTCTGAATGTGCTGGGGTGGGGTGGCCTTTCCTTTCCCACAGTAGAGTCCAGCGAGGACTATGTGAATGTTCCCGAGAGCGAGGAGAGTGCGGAAGCGTCTCTGGGTGAGTGACTGGTGCTCCGTGTGCCTCCCTTACGGCTGCCCCCATGCCACCCGCTCTCGGTGTGGCCTGACCCCACCCTGGGGCTGCCTGCAACCCCCTCCCCTGCTGTCTGGAGTTCCTCCCACCCTGTTTGTGTGGCTGTCCTCCTTCTGACCTGTCCCTGCAGACGGCAGCCGGGAGTATGTGAATGTGTCCCAGGAACTGCAGCCAGCGGCTAGGACCGAGCCCGGTGTGTGCAGGGGGCTGGGTGGGAGCTGCCTTGGGCTTGAGGGGATGGCTTGCAAGCTGGAGACCGATGTCCCCTCCTCTCCCCTCACAGCCACCCTGAGTTCCCAGGAGGTGGAAGATGAGGAGGAAGAGGAAGAGGACGGAGCTCCAGATTACGAGAATCTGCAAGAGCTTAACTGAGGCCTGGTGAGGGGCCCGCCGCGTCCCAACCCTGCCCTGCCCGCCACCTCAGGCCTGTCCTCACTGACGCTGGGTACCCTGCTGACCCCTCCCGACCGACCTCCTGACCTGACCCCATGCCCTTCCTTCTCATCCTTGCCCTGTTGTGTTTCAGTGGAGGCCGTGTCTGCCCTTGAACCAGCCTTACCTGGGAGGGCAGAGCTGGCAGCTGGAAGTGGCTCTGGGGGACCCCACTTGGCGCCCTGCCCTGGCTCCAGCCTGACTGCAGCCTGAGAACTTCCCCCCTAACTTATTGTCACTTTGGGGTCCAGTCTGTGTCCCCCGAACACTCTGCACCTTCTGACGCAGCCTGAGAATGAACTACCCTGGCCCCAGCCCTGCTCTTTGTAATAGAATAAAGGCCAGTGTGGTCTGCAGTGCTCTTGGCTTTGGGGAGCCCAGTGGGCCTGAGTCAGGGTGAGAGCGAGGCTGGGCCTGAGTGTGTCTGTGTTGACAGTGTGTGCATGAGTCTGAGTCTGAGAACGTCTGGATGTGTCTGTGTGTGTGTCTGTGGGTCTCCATACTCCACAGGGGCTCTGTGTTCCTGATGATCCTGGCCAGGTGCTGTGAGTGACAGCAGACAGTGGCTAGGATGTCCACCTTCTAAGTGCGGTCTTTTGACCCAGGCTGGCACCGCTGGGGCTCAGAATGCATCTCCCCATGAGATGGTTCATGGAAGCAGCAGCTGCTGGCCCTGATGATGGCCGTGCAGGGTAAGGGGGAGCCCCCTGGGCAGTGGACGTCACAGCGAGACCCTTGCCCCAGCGTCTGGCTTCTCCATCCTTAGATCAAGGACCTGGACGTGATGGCCTCAAAGGACTCTTTTAGTTCTTACTTTCTGTGGTTCTCAATAAAACAACTTAAAAATTGTGTAAGCAGCTAGAGAAGTTCATGTGCGGTGCAGCATTTTTCAAACTTTGATGTGCAGTGACTCACCTGCAGAGCTGCTACAATGTGGGTTCTGACTCAGTAAGTCTGGGATGGGCCCAAGACTGCATTTCTGAGGAGCTCGCTGATACCGCTGTTCCGTGAAGCTCATCCTGAGTAGCAAGGGGGTGGTGGATACCTACCGCCTCTCTCAGGCGGGGATCCGTTACCCCTTACCTTGGGGATTTCATCTGTTTTCTTCCGGGACCCATTCCTCCCCCAAACTCATTCCATGTGGTTTGGAGATCGTTGAGCCAACCTCTAGCCCTGGAGGTGAGCACCCAGCCCAGACCCGGACTGAGATCATCATCCTTTTCCCTGGCCATCGCAATTGGCTCGGGTGGGGTCATGGGCCCACACCCGGGCCAGTGAGGAGCATCCTGGGAATCTGGGCAGGAAGTGCTGGGAAGGAGAAGCTCTTTGGGTTCGGGGCAGACATTAACGCCGGGAGGACGTAAGCCAGGAGCCACCAGTTGGAGAGGCTGCCCGAGAATGAAGCCAACGTGCGGGAGAGAATGGCCCAGAGATGGACAGGGCCAGCCTCCTGGCGGTGTCATTAGAACTCCTGGATCTAAGGGCTGGGAATGATGACTCACACCTGTAATCCTAGCACATTGGGAAGCCGAGGTGGGAGGATTGTTTGAGGCCAGGAGTTTGAGATCAGCCTGGTCAACACAGCAAGTCCTCATCTCTTTATTTTTATTTTTTATTTTTTTTGAGTTGGAGTCTCACTCTGTCGCCCAGACTGGAGTGCAGTGGCTGTTCCCGGCCACCGCAGCCTCGACCTGCTGGGCTCCGGCGATCCTTCCGCCTCAGCCTTCCGAGTAGCCGGAATTATAGTCACGCGCTACCACGCCCAGCTGATTTTTTGATTTATTGTGGAGATGAGGTCTCGCTGCCAAGGCGGGTCTCGAACCCACGGGCTCAGGCAATCCACTCACCTCAGCCTCCCAAAGGCGCGGGATTACAGGCTGAGCCACCGAGCCCGGCTCTCATCTCTTTTTAAAAAAAAAAAGAACTCTTGGATCTGGATACACCTGAACCGAGATGGCTCAGACTTCCCAGTTGCATGGTAATAAATTACAATATTTCTTCAACTGGTTTGACCTGGGGTTTCTTTCACTGCAACCAAAGCAGTTCTGATTGACATGCAAACTTGTTGGTGATTCTCTGAGGACTCTGCAGGTAACATACAGCTTCTCCTTTCAGAGGGCCTCTTGCGTTTCCATGGTTACCTCACTGCATCATCATGACTCCCTTATTGTCAGTAACTGTTAGCATCTCCATTTCGCAGGTGAGGAAAAGGCTCAGTGAGGTGGAGTGGCTTGCCCAAAGGTGCACAGCAGAAGAGGTCATCTGGGATTAGGTCACTGGTTGTTGGCCCCCAGGGTCCCTGCCACTCTGATGGCTTCCTTGTTCTGGTTGTTGTACAAAGTGCTGGCTGCCCTGAACCGGGAAGCTCAGAAAAGGCCTGATTGGGGTAAGTAGAGGCTTCTCTCCACTTGCTGGGAAAGAGACTGGACAGGCTGGACATCAGCAGGCGACGTTAAATCCTTTAATTTGAGAGATGTAGAAATGGACAGAGGCACCTTTGTGCCCAGAGTTAAGGGGCAAAGAGCAGTTTACCAACAAGGGATACTGGTACAGCCTGTCTAGCAAAGCTGAAGATGTGTGTGTCCCTTTAGCTAGAAACTTCCTGGGTGTCAACCTGACCGACTCCTGTACACGGGCTGGAGGCAGTGCAAGCAGGCTCAGGGCACACTTGTGATGGCTACAACTAGAGACAGCGCCCATGGCGAGAGGACAGACAGATGGGTGGCAGTACAGTCACACGACGGTGCTCACCAGTGGATAAAATGAATGAACGGGGCCGGGTGCGGTGGCTCACATCTGTAATCCCAGCACTTTGGGAGGCTGAGGCGGGAGTTTTACTTCAGCTCAGGCATTCAAGACCAGCCTAGGTAACATACCAAGACCTTGTGTCTAGAAGAAATAACAAAAATTAGCCAGAGCATGCACCTGTAGTCCCAGCCACTCGAGAGGCTGTGGTGGAAGGATCACCGCACTCCAGCGTGGGAAACAGACAACCTTGACCCCCCCCCAAAAAAAGAGTGAATGGGAGCAAGGCCTATTAACACCCATGGATATCACCAACAGAATGTGAAGTGAAACAGCAAAGCCAGTCATTATGTCAAGGTAAAGACGTGCAAACGGTCTCTATTGTTCAAGGATAGGCATCTATGTAAAAGTATCCAGAGGGGCACGGGAGTAAGGAATACCTAAGTCAGGACAGTGGTAACCTCAGAGTGGAGAGAGAGGAAGGAACCCTCAGCGAAATAGGCAATATCTTATTCTTGACAATGGGGAGGTTCACAAGCCTTTGCTACTCTTTGTTTGCTGGTCTGAGTGATTCATAATGACAAAGAGAAATCAAGGCTCAAGAAGGGAATGGGGCCCGAGGGTGGGACACAAGCAGTTTTAGGAGACAGTGAAGAGCAGACCAAGCCTTGTAAGCTGATTGGTGCCAAGTGGATGGGCTGCTTGTAGCACTCCAGGCCTTAGGAACAGCATATGCCAAGGTCCTGAGGTGTGTGAGGAGCTAAAAGATGGTCCCGGTTATGGGATTAGAGAAGGCACAGAGAGGCGAGAGTGGCTGGAGCTAGAGCTGAGCAGGCATACCACCTTTATTCTGAGACCCCTCGAGCCACCCCTGAGGACTTTGAAGCAGAAAACAACACGTGTGTTTTAGCGAGCATCTCTGGCTTGGTTAAACACGGAGGATGGATGGTGAAGGCGGTTAGATTACAGGCTGGGAGACCCAGTGGAGGCTGTTGGTGTAATCCACGTGAGAAATGATGGTGGGGTAACCAAAGAAGAGGTAGGGGCTGCGGAGAGAGGGGGTAGAATTCCATGCTGGGGTGGCAGAGTCAAGGGCCCATGGTGTGCTGTGAGGCGTGCTGCAGGTCCAGGGTGACTCTGGTCCTTGCCTTGGTGGATGGGGGTGGGGACCAGGTGGGACAGACAGAGCAGTGAGATTTCCAGGGCCAGGATGGGGTTTCTTAGCACATGAGAGTGGTGGGTTGGAAGAATCCCTACAGATGGAAGCTGGGGAACAGAAATAGATCATTCTGGAATGCTGGTGTTGCGGAAAAGGTAGATTTAGTGGCCAGTGAGAAAAAGTTTTTTGGAAATGCCTTGGGGAGGCATCTGGATGCTTGTAAAAGCTATTAGGTAACAACTTTTTTTTTTTTTTTTTTGAGTTGGAGTCTCACTCTGTTGCCCAGACTGGAGTGCAGTGGTCGCTCCCAGCCACCGCAGCCTCGACCTGCTGGGGCTCCGGCGATCCTTCTGCCTTAGCCTTCCAAGTAGCTGGAATTACAGGCGTGCGCTACCACGCCCGGCTAATTTTTTGATTTATTGTAGAGATGAGGTCTCACCAAGTTGCCCAGGCGGGTCTCAAACCCACGGGCTCAGGCAATCCACTCACCTCAGCCTCCCAAGGTGCGGGATTACAGGCTGAGCCACAGAGCCCGGCTGGTAACAACTTTCTTGATTTGGGTTCTCCCAGAAGCAGACCTTGAGACAAGAGTCCTAGTGCACAGGGTTTATTTAGGAGGTGGTCCTAGAAAACACTGGCAGGATTGCAGGGAAATGAGACAGGAAGGAGACGGCTACCACCAAAGGGGGCATTATAATACCACGGACCACTATGGGCAGCTGAGCGCAGGACTTCAAGGAAACTGGCAGCCCGTTTGAAGTTACCCTGTCTTGGGGAGGGAGCTCAGGTATTTATACATTCTCTCCCAGAAGTAACTAGTTGAGGCTGCTCCTGGAAGGTGCTAACATTCCCCAACTTCTGGCCTGCCACTCAAATGGGCATGGGAGGTTCGAGTGACCAGAGCAAACTCTCAGGCAAAGGAAGAGAGAGGCTGGTGGCTGAGGTTCTGGAATGGCGAGGAGGAGGGCCAGCCTGCAGACAAGGCAGCCTCAGTGACTTCTGCAGTAACTTGGCCTCTGTGTGGTGTGGAATGCAGTTTTTCCCAAAATGCACTGCGTGGCCAGGATTCCTGTGAGAAGCTTCCCAACAAAGGCTTCTAGGGTCATTAGAGTTTGAGGAAAGAGGCATTCTTTGATACCCCCTTGCAGTCAAAATGCATAGGAATAAGGTACCAGCTCTGAGAAATCCTGGGATAGAGGTCTTTATTTCTCTTTGCCTAACCAAGTATTGCTCATATTTATTTGACTCAGAACCTTTTAGAAATGTTATTATTAGCATTTTGGAGCCCACTTTTGACATCTAGAGACATCTTTTGGGTCTGCCTTCTCAGCATGCACTTCTCCTTCTTGCAATGACACCATCCTGATTTCCTTTTGGGAACGTTTCTGTGGCTCAGGTGGAACTGACTTTGTAGATGTCCGTGTGACCCAGGATTGGCCAATCATGATATCCCACTCCCTGGCCACAATAATTGGTTGACATAGGGGCACATGACCCGGTTCAGGCTGGTCAGACATATCCCTGAGCCTTTTGGTGGAACTAATGGGAAAGAGAAGCTCTTGAGCCCCTGGGATTGCCACGCTGGGAAGACAGAGGCCTGGCGCATAGGAATAAGGTAACGACTCTGAGAAATCTTGACTTTCACCCCAAGAGAGCCCACCTGGGAACAGAGGTGTCACAGAAAATGGCAGAGTCAGAAATGGAAAGCCAAGTTCTGCTGGCATTTCTAAGCATCGGATCCAATGTGCTGAGAGCCCTTTCTCCTTGATGAACCAATTGCATGCCCCTTTGAGCCAGTGCTTCTGTCACTTGCAGAAAAATATCCCTAAATGACAACCAGGACACCATCATTTCCACAAAACCTAAACACAATCATGCCATTCTGAGCTGGAGAAGTAGTCCCTGGTGGGCAATCTAAGAATCTTTCAGACCGACTTTTAAACATTAATTTATTATTATTATTATTATTTTTTAGTTGGAGTCTCACTCTCTCACCCAGACTGGAGTGCAGCCTCGACCTGCTGGGCTCCGGCGATCCTTCCGCCTCAGCCTTCCAAGTAGCTGGAACTACAGGCGCGCACTACCACTCCCGGCTCATTTTGATTTATTGTAGAGATGAGGTCTCACCAAGTTGCCCAGGCGGGTCTTGAACCCACGGACTCAGGCAATCCACTCACCTCAGTCTCCCAAAGGCGCGGGATTACAGGCTGAGCCACCGAGCCCAGCTCTATTATTATTATTTTTATTTCTTTTTTTTTGAGTTGGAGTCTCACTCTGTCGCCCAGGCTGGAGTGCAGTGGCATGCTTATGGTCACCACAGCCTCAACCTGCTGGGGTCAGGCGATCCTTCCGTCTCAGCCTTCCAAGTAGCTGGAACCACAAGTGCCACTATGCCTGGCTAATTTTTTGATTTATTGTAGAGATGAGGATTCGCCAAGTTGCCCAGGCTGGTCTTGAACCCCTGACTCAGGCAATCCTCTTCCCTTCACCTCCCAAAGTGCTGGGATTATAGGCGAGAGCCACTGCGCCCGGCATTAATTATTATTATTTTTTAAAGAGACAGGGTCTTGCTCGGTCATGCAGGCTGGAATGCAGTGATGCAACCACAGTTCACGGCAACCTGGAACTCCTGGGCTCAAGTAATCCTCCCGCTTCAGCCTCTCAGAGTAAGTGGGACAACAGGCATGTGCCACCACATACGGCTAATTTTATTTTTATTTTTTTAAGAGACAGAGCCTCACTCTGTTGCCCAGATTGCCTCAGACTCCTGGCCTCAAGTGACCCTCCCAACTCAGCCTCCCAAAATGCTGGGATTACAGGCATGAGCCCCCACGCCCAGCCCTTACACTGAACTTTTTTCTTTACTCTGCTCCTCTTTTAATTGCCTCTGAGAGACACCTGGAAGGACATTATCCTCCATCTTCCACCATCACAGCCCGATTTATCTTATGGCAGGTGACCTCCTCTCCTCCCTCTCCCTCTCCTCCCCCCCACCTCCCACCCACTTCACATGGATTTACCCAAACACTGCCTCCACCCCCTCCCATCTCCCATCTCCCGCCTCAATCCCGCCAGGAAAATCTCTGGACTTTCCTTACTTCTGTTTTCTATATGTGGTTGTACTGGTCTCAGAGATGACAAGAGTCATGCCAAAAAGAGGGCTGCGTCTGGTGGCAAGAGAGTTCTAGGACGCAACTCTCCCAGCTCTGCCACTAGATTTCTGTGGGGCTTTGAGGATGCTGGACTTAAGTTTCTAAAACTTCTCCTTCTGGGGTGCCGAGCCCCAAAGGGCGCCCCTGAAAGTAAAAGAAGAGGGTCCTTTTAGCCGAGAGGTCCGAAGCATCCAGGTGTGGCTAGGGTCAGAGACCCGAAGGTCATCACCGATGTGCGGTGTCTCTCCGGCTCCCAGCTGCCCTTTCTCTGGTGACTCCGTTCCACAGTCTCTCCCTGTGCAGGCAGGCCACGGTTCTGGCAGCTCCGGAGTCCTCATCCTTCCAGGTTCCCACGGGAGTTGGGACACACGCTCTCCCAGTGGCTCCAGCAAGTCCTACGCTTACTCTGATTGGGCTAGCTTGGGACACCGGACTCCCCGGAACCAAACGCTGGCCAGGACAGCGCCCTGCGCTCAAGGGCTCAGCCCCGCTTTCCCACGGCACGTGTTCCACTCTCCACTCTAGGGGGCTGGAAGTGAGAAGGCACCCAAGGAAAACCAGGGGCTCTTGCTGGTAGAAAGGGGCTAGCTGCTGAGATGCGTTTGTCCCACTCTTATTGTGTGCCACGTGCATTCTTTCGCCGAGTCTCGCAACGCCCCGTAAAGTGTGAGGAGCTCCATTATATAGGAAAGCAGACCGGCCCAGAGAGGTTAGGTGACTTGCCTAGGGTCATACAGCCGATTCCAAAGTGATTTATGGAAGCAGAGCTTACTTGGGTGGAGGGAAGGAGGCTATGTCCTGGTTAGAAGTTGGAGGAAAAGGAGAGAAACCAAAAAATTGCACAGTGGGTCAATTCTGCTTTGCACAGGGACTTTTTTTTAGAACTCTTGAGAATGAGCCTCTTTTTTTCTGCTGGGGCCACTCCACAGGGAGAACTGCCAGGGACCAGCCTGAGAGAGAAGACAGCACGGAAGGGGCGGCATTGAGAGGGGTGGGGACAGGTTCCTGAGAATGCAGACGGAGGTTCTGGATCCAGGCGTTCCTGACGTTGGCGCCATTCATGAGCTGTTGGTTCTGGGCATTAACGAGCACCCTTCTTTGGCTTGGCTCGGCTTCAGCTGGGCTGCTGTCGTTTGCAAATGAAAGTGTCCTGACTCATCTCAACAGGATGCTGTGGGAGCATCAGCCTTCATCAATAAGCTCCCCATCTTCAGGCCCCTACCATCTGCCATGGAGTTGCCACTTGCTGTATATGCGTTCGGTCCTTACTGTGACCTTTGTGTGAATTCTCGTTAACCACCCTTTCATAAGTGCTCAGAGAGGGCAGGTGGCAGTCCAAGCAGGGCGGTGGCTCTCCCTCCCTGAGTAGTCCAGGGCAAGTCCTGATCTGCGAAGTCTCTCCTTCCCGACCCTCCTCAGGCCCCTCTGTCCACTTCTGTCCCTGAGCACAGTGGGCAACTGAGGCCACTCAGAGTGCACCTCTGCACCCGGTTTCTCACTGGACTGCTGGTTCTGGGGCTATGGGGTGCCAGGGCTGGGCGGGCCTAAGATAAGTCCCTGTCCTTGAGGACACAAGGGTCATGTGAGCCTGATAGGGTGGACCCTTGGAGCTCCTGTGCCTCTAAGGGGGCTGGGAGAGCCTCTGGAGCCCTGAGGAAGAGGGGGACCTAGGATCTCTAGCCTCCTTCCCTGGGACTCTCCTGGCTGCACGCTGGGGTCTCTGTTCCTGTCTACATCCCCCCTCGTGTACCTGGCAGGCCTCTGAACAGTTCTCACCCTCTGCTGTCTGGCTCTCAAACTCACCACTTTTCTCTCTGTTTCTGGGTTCTGACACCTCATGCCCCAAGCCCCTTCCCTCCCTATCCCACTCGCTGCTTTCGGTTTTGCTTGGTTATCAGTCTCTCCGCCTCTGCCTCTGTCTCCCCTTGCCTCTGTGTGTCTCGAGGTCACGCCTCCCCTTTCGGACTCGGTCTCTCTCCATCTCTGGTCTGTTTTTGCCTGTTTCTCTCTCTGTCTGTCTGTCTCCCTCTCTCTGTTTCTCACTCCTTGTCTTGGAAGCTCTGTCTCCCTTGTCTGTCTCTGTGTCTCCATCCCTGTCTCTCCCTCTCTCTTTGTCTCCCTGTCTTGGAAATTATCTTTTTTTTCTCTTGTCTCTCTGTGGCTCTCTGTCTCTCTCTGTGATCTCTCTCTCGTTCTCTGTCTCCCTCCTCCTCTCCCTGCCCCTCCCTCCCCACATCCTGAGTTGTCTTTGGGGAACCGGAAACTTGGGGGATCAGAGAGATACTGGGAGGCTCAGCTGCTGCCACCAAGAGATAGTGCTGGGGGTGTGGGGGATGGGGTGGGCGGGAGCCTAGAAGCCACTGTGACCTCCTCCTGGCCCTGACACACAAAGGCAGACACAGGGATCTTGTCGCTTCTGCAGCCCTCAGGTCTACCCTCTGTGAACTGGGCACGATGAGTCCTCCTCCCACATGGGTTTGGTGTGAAAGTTAAATCAGGCAGCCTGGGCAGAGCAGGGACTTGGGTGGGAGGGAGGGTGCGCCCTGGGGGTGTCTGAGGGTAAGGCTGGCAGGTGCTGGTCAAGGGCTGAGAGGAGGGGAGACTGGCCTGACATCAGGGCCAGTTTTGATTTGTTTTGATTTGTTATTTTTTATCTATTTATTTTTAAAAATTATTTATTATAAAGATGTGGGGTACAATTCAGGGTTAGGTATGTAAACATTGATCAGGCAGGTACCCTTGTGTGTGTTATTTATTTAACAGATGCTTGGCAGCACTTACTTTTTTTTTTTGAGTTGGAGTCTCACTCTGTCGCCCAGACTGGAGTGCAGTGGCCGCTCCCGGCCACCGCAGCCTCGACCTGCTGGGCTCCGGCGATCCTTCCGCCTCAGCCTTCCGAGTAGCCGGAATTACAGGCGCGCGCTACCATGCCCGGCTGATTTTTTGATTTATTGTAGAGATGAGGTCTCACTGCCCAGGCGGGTCTCGAACCCGCGGGCTCAGGCAATCCACTCACCTCAGCCTCCCAAAGGCGCGGGATTACAGGCTGAGCCACCGAGCCCGGCTAACACTTACTTTCTGATGGACTTTAATCTTCACAACTACCTTAAGAGATGAGTCCTGTTATTAATTCTATTTTACAGATGAGGAGACTGAAGCACAGAGAGCTTGAGTGACCTGTCCAAGGTCACACAGCTAGGAAACTTTGACGTGACAGGACTGTGATGGAATTAGGTTAGTCATCGCCTAAGTCTGGACTGGCCATATGTATGTCCATTTCAAACAGAGATGGTGTTAATTCACCTTAAACCCTGGAGAGGAAATATCATTTACTTCTCAATTTGGATCATGTTTGTTGAGAAAGTTATCTAACACCCTTACACACGTACTAATCCACCTTTTTACCCAGAAGGTGGGAGTGTTGGGCTCAGCACCTTAAGCGGCAGCTCTACAGAGTTGAAGAATTTGTTTTGATATTGTGCGATTTGTTTCTTAGGGCTTCCTTTTATTTAGGACAAACAATACTGGTTTTCCATTTAGGGGTATGACATGTTGTTGCCGTCTAAGTGAATTTGAGTTTGAAAAGGAAGGGATTTTAAAGAAAACTAACAAGATAATTGGGCACAGGCAGTTGTGGATATTGTGGATATTAAGAGTTGTAAGTGTATGGAAGGCTGAGGCAGAAGGATCGTCTGAGCCCAGCAGGTCCAGGCTGCAGTGGCTGTGAGCATGCCACTGCAGTCCAGCCTGCGTGAGACGTCGACTTCAAAAAACAAAACAGAACAAAAGTTGTCAGTGTAGATTCAAAAGAATCAAATTTTAGGAAACCCAGAACCAGTTGGTGACCGATGGCCCTTTTCTGGCCCTGCTGTGTCCTAACCCTTGCCCGGCAGAGCCCTTGGTCACCTGCTGAGACCACGTGGCCATTCGGTGGCAACGCTGAGTAGGACCCCAGCAGCCATGGCAGGGCCTACAGCAATGACTGGAGGCCCCAGAGCCTGGGAGACCCTCCAGGTCCTTCCAGTTCCTGGTGGCAACAGAAACCAATGAGGCTGTCTGATGCCAAAGAGATTCACAGGAGGGCTAGCTAGGTACAGGGATCAGGAGAGAGGGAAAAGCCATCTTGGAAAATCAGTGGGGATGGGGACGGGGGGTCTTACTAACCAGGGGACTGCCGTTGCCCTTGCCATTAGGCCACTGGCTTGGCCCCAACTGTCCCTCCCTCTTGGGTCACCAGCGCCACGCCCTTGACCTAGTCCAGGCCCCACACCCATGCTCAGGTATCCCAGAGGTCAGGGAGGGGTTTCTCCCTATAAGGGATGTGGGGTCTCTGTCCCTCTGGGATCCCATGACTGGGGTAAGGACCACCATCAGCAGTGGAGCCCTCCTTCTCCCAGGCCTCCCACCCCTGACCTCCAGGCCTAATTCCCGTTCTGCCCCTGTCTTGCTGGGAGCCCCTTCCCCACCCTGGGCCTCAGTACTTCCATCTGCTGTGTGGGCGTACTGGGAGTCAGGTCAGAGCCAGGGTTTGTAAATCACTCCGAGGGATTCAGCAGATATTGAGGCAGCTATGAGGCTTTGAGGGGTTTCTGTTGACCCAGCCTTTCTCTAGGTCAAAACAGTTTGCTGTTATCATTTATTTATTTGTTGAGTAGAGGACTCACTCTGTTGTCTAGTCTAGAATGCAGAGGCACGATCACAGCTCACCGCAGCCTTGATCTCCTGGACTCAGGTGATCCTTCAACCTCAGCCTCCCCAGGAGTTGGGACTACAGACACATGCTACCACACCTGGCTGCTTTCTTTTTTTTTCCGAGTCGGAGTCTCACTCTGTCGCCCAGACTGGAGTGCGGTGGCACGCTCCCGGCCACCACAGCCTCGACCTGCTGGGCTCCGGCGGTCCTTCTGCCTCAGCCTTCCAAGTAGCTGGAACTACAGGCATGCGTTACCACGCCCGGCTAATTTTTTATTTATTGTAGAGATGTCTCCCCAAGTCGCCCAGGTGGGTCTCGAACCCGCAGGTTCAGGCAATCCACTCACCTCGGCCTCCCAAAGCGCGGGATTACAGGCTGAGCCACTGAGCCCGGCTGCTTTTTTATTTTTTGTAGAAACAAGGTCTTTTACTCCTGGACTCAAGCAATCCTCCAGCCTCGGCCTCCCAAGGTGGTATGATTGCAGGCGTGAGCCACTGCGCCCAGCCTGAGAACTTTTTTTAATTTATAAAAAGGTATTTTCCTTATTAATGACCCAGTCTGTGGTATTCTGTAATAGCAGCACGAAATGGACAAAGACATATGGATGCTCCATATTTTGTTTATCTGTTCATCCATTCATGGACAGTTGGGTGGCTTCTACCTTGGCTATTTCCAGTAATGTTGCTACGAACGGGGGGATGCAGATATCTCCTTGACATCTAGCTTTTAGTTCTTTTGGATAAACATCCCAAAGTGGGATTGCTGGATCATGTGGTAGCTTTAGTTTTAATTTTTTGAGGACCCACTGCACCCTTTTCTTTTCCCACCAACAGTGCACAAGGGTTCCAACTGCCTCATGTCCTTTCCAACACTAGCTATTTTGTTTGCAATCACAGCCATCCTAAGGGGTATGACGTGGTCTCTCACTGGGGCTTTGATGTGCATTTCCCTAAGGATTAGTGGGGTCGACCGTCTTTTCATGGTTCTCGATCATTTGTCTATCATCTGTGGAGACATATCTGTTCAAGTCCTTTGCCCATTTTTAAATGGGGTTATTTGTTTTTTTGCTGTTGGGTTGTGGGAGTTTTTGTTTTGTTTTTTAATGTATATATCCTGGACTTTAACCCCTTATCAGATCTATGATTTGTAAATATCTTTTCCTGTTCCGGGGGTTGCTTTTCACTCTTGTGTCCTTTGATATTCAGAACTTTTAAAGTTTGGTGCAGTCCCACTTAACTGTTTTTTTCTTTTTTTGTCTGTGCCTTTGTTAGTGTCATAGCCAAGAAATCACTGCCAAATTCAATGACAAGATTTTTCCTTATGTTTTTGCCTAGGAGTCTTATGGTTTTAGCTTTTATATTTAGGTCTTTAGTCCACTTTGAATCAATTTTTGCATATGGCATAAGGTAAGGGTGTAACTTCATTATTTTGTTGCATGGATATCCAATTTCTCCAACACTATTTGTTGAGGAAACTTTCTTTTCCCCAGTGAATGGTCTTGACACCCTTGTTAAAGATCATTTAACCATATACGTGAGGGTTTATTTCTGGACATTCTATTCTTATTCCATTGGTCTGTATGTCTGTCTTTTTCCCAGTACCACAGTTTTAATTACTATTGCTTTGTAGTACATTTGTAATTAGAAAGTGTGAGTCTTCTAACTTTTTCAAGGGGCTGTTTTGGCTATTCAGGGTCTCTTGAGATTTCATATGAATTTCAAGGTGTATTTTTCTATTTGCTTTTTACAAAATTAGTTGCAGTATCAGTTAGAATTGAAATGTTTGAAGTTAATGTTAGTCTTAATTGACAAATCACAAGTGTATACATTTATGAGATATAACATGATGTGCTTTTTTTTCCTGGAATCAAATCTCTCTGTCATCCATGTTGGAGTGCAGTGGCATGATCATGGCTCACAGCTGCCTCGACCTCTTGGGTTCAGACAATTCTTCCACCTCAGTCACCTGAGTAGCTGGAACTACAAGGGCATGCCACCACCAATTTTTCTTTTCTTTTCGTTTTTTTTTTTTTTTTTTTTGAGTTAGAGTCTCACTCCATCACGCAGGCTGGAGTGTAGTGGCAAGCTCATGACCACCCCAGCATCGATCTGTTGGGCTCCAGAAATCCTTCCGCCTCAACCGCTCAAGTAGTGGGAACTACAGGCACGTGCTACTACGTCTGGCTAATTTTTTATTTATTGTAGAGAGACAGTCTCACCAAGTTGCTAGGGCTGTTCTCGAACCCGCGGGCTCAGGCAATCCACTCACTTTGGCCTCCTAAAATGCTGGGATTACAGGCTGAGCCACCGAGCCCAGTCAGCCACCACCAATTTCTAAATTTTTTGTAGAGCCGAGGGCTTGCTATGTTGCCTAGGCTGGTCTCAAACTCCTGGACTCAAGTGATTCCCACCATGGCCTCCCAAAGTGCTGGGATTCCAGGTGTGAGCCACTGTGCCCAGCTGCACACTCTTTTTTTTATAGCTGCATAGTATGCCGTTGTGTGGATGGGCCTTAACTAGTTCTCTAGTGAGGTACACATCGATTGTTTCCAGTCGTTTACAAAAAGAAAGCTGCAATGAATAATTGTATACGTAAGTCATTTAGCACATGTGAAAGCATCTCTGTATAATGAATCCCTAAAAGTAAAGTCACTTGGTCAGAGCGAATGTGTGCGTGAGATTTTGGCAGATATTGCCAACTTCCCCTTCAGGGGAAGGGAGCAGTAGACACGCTCACAAGTGGTGGCCCACAGTGCATGGTTCCCCACACCCATGCCAGCTCACGGTGCTATCAGACTCTTCAATCTTTTGCCAAACTGTCAGGTAAAGTTTGGAGGCTTACTGGAGTTTTAATTTGTATTTCTTATATGAAAATAGATGAACATCTTTCATATGTTTAAGAGTCATTTTGTTTCCTTTTCTGTAATCTGTCTGTTCTCTGTCCATTGTCTTTTTATTTTTTTTGAGTAGTCTTTTTCTTATTTATTTCATGTGAAACAACTGTATTTTCCCTGGGTGTCACTTTTATTTTATATCATTTTTCTTTTTATTTATTTATTTTTTTGAGTCGGGGTCTTGCTCTGTTGCCCCGATCACAGCTCACTACAACCTGGATCTCCTGGCCTCAGGTGAAACTTCCTCCTTAGCTTTCCGAGTAGCTGGGACTACATGCACGTGACACCATGCCCAGCTAATTTTTTGGTATTTTTATTTTTGTAATGATGAGGCCTCACTATATTCCCCAAGCTGGTCTCGAACTCCTGGGCTCAAGCCATCCTCCTCCTTCTGCCTCCCAGAGAGCTGGGATTACAGATGTGAACTCCCACGCCCTGCTCACTTTTCAAAAAATCATTTCTGAAGTGTGACTGATGCAGCAGCATGTGAAATCAGAAGGAAGCAGCTTCCTGGTTTTCTCAGAGTGGCGCCTTCTGTGTCTCTTGGTATTTGATGCCCTTTTGCCACAAGATGTTTTGGACTATTGTTATTTATTTTTTTAAGATTTATTGTAGAGATGAGGTCTTGCCATGTTGCCCAGGCTGGTCTCGAACCCTTGGGCTCAGGCAATCCTCTCGCCTCCTCCTCTCAAAGTGCTGGGATTACAGGCATGGGCCTCTGTACCCAGCTGATGTTTTTAATTTTTATGTAGTTGACTTTATCAGTCTTTTGTTTTATGACTTCCAGATTTTGTTCGGTCTTTTCCATTCTGATATTTAAAAAAAAAACCCTCTGACATGGCTTATTTTAGTTGTGGCATATATATAAGTCTCTAGTGTAATCTATCCTGCTAAAGGTGTGAGGGATGGAGCAGCCTTATTTTACTTATTTATTTTTTTAATTTGGGGTCTCACTCAGTTGCCCAGGCTGGAGTGCGGTGGCATGATCACAGCTCACTGCACCCTCCATCTTTTGCACTCAGGTGATCCTCCCACCTCAGCCTCCGGGGTAGCTGGGACTATAGGTGTGTGCCACCACACCTGGCTAATTTTCTGATTTTTTTTTGTAGAGATGAGGTCTCATTATGCTACCAGGCCAGTCTGAAATTCCTGGGCTCAAGCAGTCTTCCTGCTTTGGCCTCCCAAAGTGCTGGGATTACAGGTGTGGACCACGGTGCCTGGATGATTCTTATTTTTTCAGATGGCTAAACCTTGTCCCGAAGCCAATTTACTGAATAATCCACATTTTTTTCTCACTAACCTGAAAAGGTATCATGTCCTATACTTATTTCCCCTGGCCTGGTGCCCTATCCTGTACTAAAGTCTCTGTTTCTGGATTTTCTGGTCCATTCTGCTAATGGCTGTCTATTCATTTTCTTTGGTGACTCCCAATTTACTGAGCAGTTCTGAACTATGTGTTTTCCATATAAGCTGTGGTAGTTAATGCAGTTAGAATACTGACTTAGAAGCCATGTGAACCTCAGCAAGTGACTTTATTTTCTCCTTCAGTTCTTCATCTGTAAATGGGATTAATAAGTACCTGCCCCATGGGGAGGAGTCAGTGATTTAATTTATTATGTGAAATGCTTAAAATAGTATCCGAAATATAATACATACTAAATAAATATTAACTGTCTATTTTTCTTTTTAAGGCCTTTTTTTTTTTGAGTTGGGATCTTTGTCATCCTGGCTAGAATATAGTTGCGTGATCACAGCTCACTGAAGCCTCGACCTGCTGGGCTCAGGCGATCCTTCTGCCTCAGCCTTCTAAGTAGCCGGAAATACCGGCACATGCCACCACGCCCTGCTAATGTTTTGTTTTGTTTTTTTGAGTGGGAGTCTCACTCCGTCGCCCAGACTGGAGTGCAGTGGCCGCTCCCAGCCACCGCAGCCTCGACCTGCCGGGCTCCGGTGATCCTTCCGCCTCAGCCTTCCAAGTAGCTGGAACTACAGGTGCGCGCTACCACGCCCGGCTGATTTTTTTAATGTATTGTAGAGATGAGGTCTCGCCGAGTTGCCCAGGCGGGTCTTGAACCCGTGGACTCAGGCAATCCACTCACCTTGGCCTCCCAAAGCGCGGGATTACAGGCTGAGCCACTGAGCCAGGCTTTTTGTTGTTTTTGTTGTTGTTGTTTTTTGTAGAGATGAGGTTTACTATGTTGCCCAGGTTAGTCTTGAACTCCTGGGCTCAGGCAATCCCTCTCACCTCGGCCTCCCAAAGTGCTGGGGTTACAAGCTGGGCCACCACACCTCATCTGTTTAAGGCTCCTTCAGCCCTATGATGCTGAAAGTATTTTTGCCCCATTTTTTAGATGAGAAAACTGAGGCTTGGAGCCACAAAATGACTTGCCCGGGGCATTGGCGAGTGGGGGGACTCGGGTGTGGGTGAGAGAGAGGCCTCACCTACACCCAGGTCCCATGTGCACAAGCCCAGCCACCCCAAGCAGTCAGATCTCTCTGCGTTCTCATGGGCGGGCCACGGCTTTTGTTTCTGCCTCTCTGCAGCCGATGGCTGTGGCTGATCCCCAAAAAGGAAATGTCACATGAGGCCCCAGCAGCTGTGTGTGGGGGGGGGGTTGGGATGAGGCTTCATCGGTGGCTGCAGCTCCAGCTTCTGTATTAAAAGACCTTTGCTGGGACCTCAGCAGCTCAGCCCCTCCTTGCCAGGCCTGCCGAGTCCCTGCAGGGACCCCAAGTCTCTGAGACACGGGTGGCCTGTCTGGGCAGCCCCAGGGTCCTGGAAAGAACCCCCCTGCCACCTCCCAACTCACCAGCAGTGGACCTGAGGTGAGGCCTTCACCCTCCTCAGCCTCGATGTCTTCATCTTTAAAACGGGCCGATGGTAGCAGGGCTGAAAGAGAAGATGCGTGCCTCGAGGGCTGGCGTGGAGAGCGGCTTCGCAGAGGGCTAGTGACTTGAGGCCGACAATGTGTTCTGTTATCTCCCACCCCACAAAAGCAGCTGGGAATGAAGGTGGAGGGTCCAGACTGCCATTTCTTTTTTTTTTTTTTGAGTTGGAGTCTCACTCTGTCGCCCACACTGGAGTGCAGTGGCCGCTCCTGGCCACCGCAGCCTCAACCTGCTGGGCTCTGGCGATCCTTCCGCCTCAGCCTTCCAAGTAGCCGGAATTACAGGCATGCCTTACCACGCCCGGCTGATTTTTTTTTATTTATTGTAGAGATGAGGTCTCGCTGCCCAGGCGGGTCTTGAACCCGCAGGCTCAGGCAATCCACTCACCTCAGCCTCCCAAAGGCGCAGGATTACAGGCTGAGCCACCGAGCCCGGCTCAGACTGCCATTTCAAAGGCCCGTGGGCCAAGGGTGAGGCAGGCCAACTGCAGAGTGGCCACGTGGGAGAACAGGTTTCTCCTGCCAGCGGGAGGGAAGATAGAAAAGTGAGCTGGAATGGGAGGTTGAGGCAGAGTCTGAAGTCTTGGGGGAGCAGGTGGAACTTTTCCCTCCGACTCTCCAGGGGACGAGGCTGGGGCGAGGAGAGGGCAGAGAGAAGGGAAGGAGATACAGAGGAAGGGTCTATCTGAGGGAAAGGCAGACCAGCGATCCCCTCCCCAGCTAGAGTTTGCTGGGTTGATTGTTTTTTTTTTTTGGAGTTGGAGTCTCACTCTGTCACCCAGACTGGAGTGCAGTGGCACGCTCCTGGCCACCGTAGCCTTGACCTGCTGGGCTTCGGGGATCAGAACTACAGCCGCGCTACCATGCCCAGCTGATTTTTGTTTGTTTATTGTAGAGACGAAGTCTCACCAAGTTGCCCAGGTGGGTCTCGAACCCGTGAGCTCAGGCAATCCACTTGCCTCAGCCTCCCAAAGTGCTGGGATGACAGGCTGAGCCACCGAGCCCAGCTTGGGTTGGGTCTTTGTCTTTGCAAATCCAGCCCCACGGGTTGGGCTGCCAAATTTGGCAAATAAAAATGTAGGATGTAGGCTGAATGAGGTGGCTGACACCAGTAATCCCAGCACTTTGGGAAACTGAGGCGGGAGGATTGTTTGAGCCCAGGAGTTTGGGACCAGGCTGGGCAACATAGTGAGCTCTTGTCTCTACAAAATATTTTTAAAAATTAGCCTGACACAGTGGCTCATACCTGTAATACCAGCACTTTGAGAGGCAGAGGCAAGGGGATTGCCAGAGCCCAGGGGTTCGAGACCAGCCTGGGCAATTTGGCAAGACCTTGTTTCTACAATAAAAATAAAAAAGATAACCAGGTGTGGCGGTACATGCCTGTAGTTTCAGCTATTTGGAATGCTGAGGGGAGAAGGATTGCCTGAGCCCAGCAGGTCGAGGCTGTGGTGGCTGTGAGCCTGAGTGAGACTCCAATTAAAAAAAAAAAAGTTTCGTGACCCGCCTGAGCAACTTAGCGAGACCTCATCTCTACAATAAATCAAAAATTAACCGGGCGTGGTAGCGTGTGCCTGTAGTTCCAGCTACTCGGAAGCCTGAGGTGGAAGGATT
>NW_007097689.1:316327-335478 GCF_000164805.1 Carlito syrichta
GACAGAGTGAGACTCCAACTCAAAAAAAAAAAAAAAAAGTTAACTTGATATGGTGGCGCACACCTGTAGTCCTAGCTACTTGGGAGACTGAGGCAGGAGGATTGCCTTTGCCCAGGAGATAGAGGCTGTGGTGAGTTGTGCTTAAGCCACGGCACTCCAGCCTGGGTGACAGAGTGAGACCCTGACTCAAAAAAAGTAACATGAAATATGGGAGGCATAACATAAAACACAATTTGTTGGTTGCCTGAAATTCATACTTATAACTGGGTGTCTCGTGTTTTATCTGACCATCCTACCCAGGGGCCATGATGAGGGCAGGGCTGAGAGCTGGTGGGAGGGCATTTCTGGATAGGGATGGTTTATCCTGTGGCCAGTGCATGGTGCAGAGGTTTTCCAGAAGTTTCTGCAAGCTCCGCTGGGGACACGGAAGGTAGCTGGGAAGACATGACCTCGTAGCTGAGGGCTGGTCCCAACTGGGCGCTGGGCAGGAAGCCTGAGAAGCTCAGAAGCAGCAAAATGAAGAGGAAAGCCTCGGCGCTGCGAGAGAAACCACAGCTCCTGCAGGTGGGAGGCGGGGATGCAAAGCACCCGCCATCAGGCTGTCCAAAGCCACCCTCCCCTCCCCCATCTCCTGGCCTCGGCAGTGGGCTCCCGCCCTGCAACCATGAGGGCCCAGGCTGTCCCAGAGGTGGGAGAAGGGGGAGAAAGATCCCCAGTGACAGTCCTCACAAAATAGCAGGAACTCGGAATCTCCAGTGTGACTCAGTTGACCCAAACATTTCTCCATTGTGCTGTCAGAGGTAGTGGGGGCTGGAGTCAAGGATATCATGTTTGCTTGGAAAAAGCCAGGCACGGCGGCTCACGCCTGTAATCCCAGCACTTTGGGAGGGGAGGTGAGGAGGATTGTTGAGCCTGGGAATTTGAGACCGGCCTGGACAACATAGTGAGACCGCGTCTCTACAAAAAAAAAAAAAAATTAGCCAGGCATGGTGGCGCACGCCTGTAGTCCCAGGTATTTGGGAGGCTGGAGCAGTAGGATTACCAGAGTCCAGGAGATTGAGGCTGTGGTGAGCAGTAATCATGAGACCCCAACTCAGAACAAAAAAATAAAGAAAAGAAAAGGTTATACTGTTTTCTTCCACTCCTGGGTCCCACAGCCCGACCTGCTTGCTCATGACAAGTGCTTGGAGTGGCTCAGGACATCTGGTCCTTGGATGCTGGGGCGGAAACAGGGCCTGTAGGAAGACCTGAACCAGAGAAGTGCTCCTGTGACTCAGACCCTGAAGTCACTGGGGGTGGCAGGTGAGAGCCGCCCAAATGTGGAAAGAAAAGCTGACACGCAAAGGGGCTGTGGCCACTTGTTTAACCAGCACTCCTACAGCATTGCTGTGGCCCAGCCCACTCTTAAGTGCTTTATCAAGAACAACTCATTTTTCTTTTCTTTTCTTTTTTGTTTTTTGAGTTGGAGTCTCACTCTGTCGCCCAGACTGGAGTGCAGTGGCCGCTCCCGGCCACCGCAGCCTCGACCTGCTGGGCTCCGGCGATCCTTCCTCCTCAGCCTTCCAAGTAGCTGGAAAATACAGGCATACGCTACCACACTCGGCTAATTTTTTTGATTTATTGTGGAGATGAGGTCTTGCCAAGTTGCCCAGGTGGGTCTTGAACCCGCGAGCTCAGGCAATTCACTCACCTCGGCCTTCCAAAGCGTGGGATTTCAGGCTAAGCCACCAAGCCCGGCACAAGTCATTTTTCAAATTAAAATATTATTTCAGAGACAGGGTCTTGCTGTGTTGTCCAGGCTGGAGTGCACTGGCTATGCACAGGTGTAGTCCCACTCCCGATCAGCACAGAAGTTCTGACCTGCTCTGTTTCTGGGCCAGTTCGCCCTCCCTTGGCAACCCAGTGGTCCCCCACTCCTGGGAGGCCACCATAGTGATGCCGGACTTAGGATGGACACCTGCTCAGCATAGCCCATGACAGCCCTGAACTCCTGGGCTCAAGTGATCCTCCAGCCTCAGCCTCCTGAGTAGCAGGGACTGTAGGTGCACGCCACCATGCCCGGCTATAAATACCAATTCAGTTAATCATCATAACGGTCCTACCTCATAGGAGGACGACTGATATCTCCATTGGACCAGAAGAGCACTGAGTTGCAGAGAGGTCGTGACTTGTCCAGGGTCGCACATCCCAGCCCAGCCTGACTGTTCAGCCAGAGGGCGGCCTCGTTGCCATGGTGATGATCAGGCGAGCCCGAGCAGCTTCCTGACTCCTCCCTGTTGGTCTCCACTGTCTCCCCACCCAGTTATCCGTGGGACCAGAGCCCAGCCCTCAGCCTCGGTTCAACCGCAGAGCCGGATCCCAGGTCTCTTATTCAATCAACAGGACGTGTGTTGAGACGTCCTCTGGGGCAGGCCCCGTGCTGGCCTCCGGGGACAAGCATGGAAACAGGACGCTGTTTCTGCTCTTGCGGGGCACCTGGTCCGGAGGGAGAGACAGGCATACACGATTCCAGCCCAGTGTGATCAGTGCTGCCGAGAGCCAGGGTTATATCGAGTGTTTACTGTAGGCTGGGCGCCGGGATAAGCACGTTGCCTGGCTGTCCCCTCATCCTCACCACAGCCCCTTGAGATATCATTGGCCCCATTTTGAAGACGAGTAAACAGAGGCTCAGCTATAGGTTCGGTTATCTGCCAATGCTCACAGCCAGCAAATGGCCACTAAGCGTCGTGGGGCCCTGTGGGGGCACATCCCAGAGGGCTTCCCAGAGGAGGGGACATGGCCCCCGAGTTGTGTAGGAAGGATCAATCCAGTCAAGAGGAGGGGCAGGGCAAAGGGCACTGCCTCGCAAGGCCCAGGGGTGACCAGCCTGACACGCTGGGGGAGCTACCAGCCGCGCTGCAGGCTCGAGCTGGCGGTGCTGGGCCTAGAGCTCACCTGTGCTGAGCAGAGCTGGTGCCTGTCCACCTCTTCCCCAGAGGCCGGCCCCTGCTCACCGTTCCCACGGGCTCTGGTTGGGCTAGACCCAAAGAGCAGGGTGAGGTCCAGGGCACGACCCCGCCTTGGCCAGCCCTTGGGACCGTCTCTGGGTAGGAACACTGATCATGGAAGGGAGAAGCAGGATCTCGGGGTGAGTCTGCTCACACTGAGTTCCACTCCCCGCCCTGTCCTCTACTGACTCAGTGATCATAGGCAAGTCACTTTCCCTGTTTGAGTTTCAGTTGTTCCATCTGTAAAATAGGGACAGGCCAAGGGCGGTGACTCAAGCCTGGCATCCCAGGACTTTGGGAGGCGGAGGTGGAAGGATTGCTTGAGCCCAGGAGTTCGAGGGCAGCCTAGGTAAATAGCAAGACCTCTTCTCTACAAAAAAATAAAAATAAATATACATTAGCCGGGAGTGGTGGCACGCCTGTAGTCCCAGCTACTGGGGAGGCTGAGGCAGAAGGACCGCCTGAGCCCAGGAGTTCGGGACTGCAGTGAGCCATGATCGTGCAATTGAGTGACAGAGTGAGACCCCGACTCAAAATAGTTATGTAAGTAATAAGACAAAATGGGGATAATAGCACCGTGTCAGCTGCTACTAGGATTGAGGCAGCATTTGCCCAGCAAGTTCTCTGCTCTCCTTGGTGGGACAGGAGCCCTGATGGTCGCAGGGCTGGTGTCCGCCAACCACGCTCCCAGCACCTTGGAATCGGCCTTGGCCCCTTCTCACCAGCCCCACCACTTGGGGCCTGAGCCCGCTGGGGGGGTCACAGGCGGCTCCGGCAGCCGGGGGAGGGGTGGGAACCAAGAGAAGTGGTGACTAAGACGGGAACCCGAAATGCACTCCCCAGGAGGCCTCCCCCAGGAAAGTGGGTTCTTTCACTCTGGCTCTGGTGGGTGACTCATGCGGGGGCAGGTACGGGAGGTGCCAGGACACAGGGGTGACGCACATCCCTCCCAAGAAGCCGGTGCTGCAGTCACTAGGGAGGGCGGGTTGTGTCTCCCAGATTCCGGAGGTGGAGGGATAGACTCTGTGCCTGGGAGGACTGGCGTCCAAAAGACCTGGGTTCGAGTTAGTTGTGTATGCCGTGTTGGGCAAGTAACTTTGCCTCTCTATGCCTGTTTTCCCATCTATAACATCAGGCTAATCCCACATCCACATCCTAGCCAAATCCATGCCCAAGCATACATCCTATCTTACTGTGCTTTACTGGCTCTTAGAGACTCCCCACCTCAAAGACCTGCAATGGCTCCCTATTACCCAGCAACAAAGTGCAACCCTTCTGCTAGGGGTTGTGGGGGAGGACCAAGGAAGAAATACGTTTATAGAATACCTGCTCTGGGGTCTTTGACTTACATAAACCTCATACAAACCAACTTTCCAGCTGAGAAAACCAGCTCCCCTGCAGGTGCCCAAGTCACTGAGGGCCATGCTGGGTTTCAAACCCTCATCTGTGCCCCCTCCAGAGTCCATCTTTCTGTTGCCCACACGGCTTCACCCAGTCAGTCAAATGGCAGGAGTTTCAATGTGAGCACATTTGTATTACAAAGAGAAGAGGAAAGCAGAGAAAAACCACAAATGGCAATGCACAGTCTCACCTCCTTGCAAATAACATAGGGTGACAGTGTCTGGCCTACTTCTGTGTCTCGAGCCCTGAAGTCAGTTGTCAGGAAAAGGCAGCGCGTGTCTCCCTCTCCCTTGTCCTCCTAGCCAAGCTGGCCTTGGTGCATGAGGAGTAAGTTGTAAACGTGTTTTCCCTCGGCTCTCGGCTCTCACGTCCTCATCTGTCTCCTAACTTATGTGTATGTTACATACCGTTTTTGTAAGTATACACTTGTTGAATGTAGCTGATTGTCAAATAGTTTCAAGTGATAAAGATAAAGGTAATTCCAACGTTACCTAAACTACTCGAGGTCACAGAAAAAGAAACTCTCCGACTTATTTTATGAAGGCAGCATGACCTCAATTAATATAAAAGTCTGATCAACGTAGTAAGCCAATAAACAAATTCCATCAAGAACAAAAAACAAAAACAAGCCAAGAAATTGCAGATCGCATGTCCCTATGATTTGGGTGGAAGCATTCTAAATAAAATGTTACTCAGGCGGGTCTCGAACCCGCGGGCTCAGGCAATCCACTCACCTCGGCCTCCCAAAGTGCTGGGATTACAGGCTGAGCCACCGAGCCCAGCCGGCAATTGTATTTCAAAAGTATAATATACCTTCGCCTCAGCCTTCCAAGTCGCTGGAATTACAGGCGGGTGTCACCAAGCCCAGCTACTTTTTTTTTTTTTTTGAGTTTTAGTCTCACTCTCTCATCCAGGCTGCAGTGCAGTGGCACGCTCTCAGCCACTGCAGCCTCGACCTGGGCTCAGGAGATCCTTCCGTCTCAGTCTTCCAAGTAGCTGGAACTAGAGGCACATGCTACCATGCCCGGCTAATTTTTTGATTAATTGTAGAGATGACGGCTCATCAGGTTGCCCAGGCTGGTCTCGAACCGGTGGGCTCAGGCAATCCTCTCACCTCAGCCTCCCAAAGTGCTGGAATTATAGGCGTGAGCAATCATACCTGGACTATTTTTTTTTTATTTAGTTGTCCGGGCTGGTCTCGAACCCTGAGCTCAGGCAATCCTCTATTCTCTGTCTCCCGAAGTGCTGGCATTGGAGGCATGACCCACTGCACCTGGTGCACATACCTTGAGCAAATAGAGTTTATTTCAGAAATCCTCAAGTAATTGACCAACATAACTGTATGCATCACACTCAAGAAGAATAACAGTATGATCATACCAACTGATGATGATAAATTAGTTAGAAAATGCACCAGTTTTTCTAAAAAAAAACTCAAAAAAAGGAATAAAAGCAAACTACCTAAATAAAAGTTCTTTGCCAAAACCTAACAGCAGACATCATTCCAAATACTGCAGCCATTTCCCTTAAAGTCAAAACAAGTGTTTTGAAGGTTCTATCAAATATGACAGAATAAAAAAGAAATACTATTGAAAAAAGAGATGAGATCATTTGAAATTGTAGAAAATTATTGGTGAGAAGTGGAAAGAGAACATTTCATTCACATTAATATTATTTAGGTGATACATTTAACAGGGATGGTGCAGGGCCTCTATGAAAACAAACAAAACAACAAAATCCCCAGACATGCTGAGGACAAAGAGTCTGAGGTTAACATCAGAAAACGGAGATTTAAAACACCAGAAAGGGGCTTCTGCACTAGACAGGCATCCAGTCTCTTTCTCTCTCTCTCTCTCTCTCTCTCTCTCTCTCTCTTTCCTCTTCCCCCCAATCGCCGACGCCGTCTCCACCTTTGGGGTACCCTGAACCCGGCTGGAGCTGGTCTTCAGCAGGGTACACTTCATCAACAAGGATACCTACATAATCAGGATTTGTATACCTAACCCTGAATTGTACCCCACATCTTTAGAAAAACAAAAAACAAAAAACACCAGAAAGGCCGGGTGTAGTGGCTCACACCTGTAAACCCAACACTATGAGAGACTGAGGTGGGAGGATTGCTTGAGCCCAGGAGTTCAAGACCAGCCTGGACAACAAACGTAGTGAGACTTCCTCTCTACAAAACAAACAAACAAATAATAAAATAAAACACCAGAAAAGCACAAACGTCCTCCAATGCAATTCCAATTGAAATACCAATGGAGGCCTTTTCTTATTTTTATTTTATTATTTTTATTACTTTTTGTAGAGATTGGGTCTCACTGTGTTGTCCCGGCCAGTCTCAAACTCCTGCCCTCAAGCGATTCTCTTCCCTTGGCTTCTCAAATTGCTGGGATTACAGGCACGAGCAACGGTACCCATGGAGGGGGGTAGCCTTTAAAAAATTAGACAACACTTTATTATATTTCACGTGAAAATATCAAAAACCTGCAACCAGGGGAGCCAAATAGAAAACCCCAAAATGGATCCCAGTATCTGTGGAAGTTTATTTATTATTATTTTTATTTATAGTAGAGATGGTGTCTTGCTATGTTGCCCAGGCTGGTCTCAGTCTCTTGGACTCAATCAATGTTCTGCCTTAGCCTCTTGAGTAGCTGGAATCGCAGGTGCATGTGTCACCATGCCTGGCCTCTGTGGAAATTTAAGTCGTGGCAAAAGTGGAACTTCCATTCAGTCAGAAGAAGACTGCTGATTTAGTATTAGGTGCTAGTGCAACTGGCTATCCATTTGGAAAAATAAAGACAATTGGATCAATACCTCACACCATATGCAAAAATAAATTACAGATAGATCAGAGGCTTCATACAAGTTTTAGAAGAAAATGTATGAAACTAGACTGCCCACCTAGGGACTGGGGAAAATTTTAAACCAAGAAAAGTAGCCTAGACATCACCAACATTTTCTTTAGATGAATCTATGTTAAAACTGGAAGAAAAAATTGTGGGGAGATACTCTAAGCAAAGTTCAAGAATGACTCGTATTTGCAAATATGGCAGCTTAGTCCATACTGGCGGTGAACAGACAGGCCTTACAGATTGACAGCAAAAAGACAAACAGCCCAAAAGAAAATGGCACAGAATATGGAGAAGGCAATTCACAGAGGAACAAATTCAAATGGCAAATAAACACAAGATGCTCAGCCTTGTTGGTAACCAGGGAAACGCAAATTAAAGTCCAAATGAGATAGCATTTTATACTCATCAGTTGACCAAAAATCAAAGAGCTAGTGGGGTTTGAGGAAGATACTCTTACATATGGCTGGTGGAAATGCAAACCCCAGCAGGCATTTTATTTACTTTTTTATTTCATTTTTTTGAGTTGAGGTCTCCCTCTGTCGCCCAAACTGGAGTGCAGTGGCACGATCATGGCTCACTGCAGCCTCGACCTCAGTAGATCCTTCCACCTGAGCCTCTCGAGGAGCCTGAACTACAGATGTGCGCCAACATGCCCAGTTCATTTTTTGATTATTTGTAGTGATGCGGTCTTGCTGTGTTGCCCAGGCTGGTCTCGAACTCCTGGGCTCAAACCATCCTCCTGCCTCACAGCCTCCCAAAGTGCTGGGATTACAGGCGTGAGCCACCATGCCTGGCACCAACAGACATTTTATAAATCAGTCTGACAATACCAAACAAAAAAGTTTTTGTGAAGTTCACAAAAGTCATTTCATTCTTTTTTTTCTTTTTGAGTTGGAGTCTCACTCTGTCGCCCAAACGAGTGCAGTGGCACACTCCCGGCCACCGCAGCCTCGACCTGCCGGGCTCAAGTGATCCTTCTGCCTTAGTCTTCCAAGTAGCTGGAAGCACAGATGTGTGCCACCATGCCCGGTTAGTGTTTTTATCTATCATAGAAACGAGGTCTCGCCAAGTTGCCCAGGCTGGCCTCAAACTCCTGGGCTCAGGTAATCCTTTCACCTCCCACTCCCAAAGTGTTGGAATTATAGGCGTGAGCCACCGCACCCAGCCACAAAAGTTATTTCTTATGCACCTTTTATTTGGGCAGCTAGAAGCGAATACATTCCACCGAAACAAGAAGGTAAACCAAGAGAGAAGAACACACATATGCAGGAGCAGGGGATTCAACCTAGGAAAGAGGGAAAGGGACTCCTTGGGATAAAGATGAGATAAGAAAGACCCTAGGATGACATGTCAACAGGCTTGGGAGCAGTTGGCTCACATGGGAGTAGGACAGGAGGCTCCAGCAGAAATTTTCTTCAAGAAGGTAAAATTTGGCCAGGTGTGGTGGCTCATGCCTGCAATGCCAGTACTATGGGAGACTGAGGTGAGAGGATCACTTGAGCCCAGGAGTTCAAGACCAGCCTAGGCAACGTGGTGAGACCTGGTTTCTACAAAAAATCGGTCAAGTGTGGTGGTCAAGTAGTCCCAGCTACTTGGGAGGCTAAAGTGGAAGGATTGCCTGAACCCAGGAGGTCAAAGCTGTGGTGAGCTGTGATTGTGCCACTGCACTACAGCCTGGGCAATAAAATGAGACGCCGACTCGAGGAAAAAAAAAAAGAGATGACACTTATAAACCACATACTCCAACTTATCTTTTTTTTTTTGAGTTGGAGTCTCCATTGCCCAGGCTGGAGTGCAGTGGCACACTCACAGCCACCACAGCGTCAACCTGCTGGGTTCCCATGATCCTTCCGCCTCAGTCTTCCAAGCAGCTGGGACTACAGGTACGTGCTACCACACCCGGCTAATTTTTTTTTTTTTTAATTTATTGTAGAGCTGAGGTCTTGCCAAGTTGCCCAGGCTGATCTCAAACCCGTGGGCTCAGGCAAGCCACTCATCTCGGCCTCCCAAAGTGCTGGGATTAGAGGCTGAGCCACCAAGCCTGGCCATTCCAATTTATCTTGAGAAATGATGCTAACAACTGGTAAAGTTTGAGGTTGAATAATGAGTACGTAAAATATTCTAAGCAAATTAAAAAAAAAATCCTAGGAAAGCTAAGAAAGCAAAAATTGTACAGAAGGGAAAGGTAATCATAATTTACTACATGGCTTAGATCTGAGTTTACATGTCATGATAATGTTTGCAAACAGGTTTGGAAGGGAAGATTCAAGTTTTTTGTCCAAGGTATCGGTTATTATTTCTTCATATTTTTCCTGCCCCAATATTCCTTAGAGACTGAGCACTACAGCAGAGTTTGCTGCAGCAGAAACTGGAACCAAAGCAAATGTCCACTTGAGAGGAGCTGGTTGAACCGTCTGTGAAGGGGGCACCTGGCGAAACACTAGGCGCAACCAGGCAGAATGGATTGGATGACCCTGGCCCAGTTGCCTTGGTGGGATTCCATCAGGTGCGCTTGAGGGAAGAAAGTAAAATCGAGATATGAACAATAGTGTTCCAGCTTTGCAAAACACAAACAACCCTCTTTATATGTATACATATGCTTGGTTATCAGTGAGAATAAAAAAGGTATGAAGCTGGGTGCAGTGGCTCACACCTGTAATTCCAGCACTTTGGGAGGCCGAGGCAGGAGAATTGCTTGAGCCCAGGAGTTTGAGACCAGCCTGGGCAACATAGCAAGACCTTGTCTCACAAAAAAACAAAAAACAAAAATTAGCTGAGTGCTGTGGCGTGTGCCTGTAGTCCCAGCTACTCGGGAGGCTGAGGCAGAAGGACTGCTTGAGCCCAGAAGATCAGGCTATGGTGAACTGGGATTGCACCACTGCACATCAGCCTGGGCAACAGAGAGAGATCCCATCACAAACAAACAAACAAACAACCCCAAAAGGTATGAAAAGAACACGTTGAATTCTTAGCTTTGGTCTCTAGTGTTAAAATAGAGATCCCAAGACTGAAGGAACAGATGCTTTGTGCAATAAGATACACAATTATACATATGCATGCATGTATATTTATTAATTAAAAAATGTTTGTAAAAAGTTATTTTTCATCTTGCCTTGGCCTCCCAAAGCGCTGGGATTTCAGGTGTGAGCCACCGCACCTGGCCCAAGATACCAAATTATAAACAGGACCTAAGGCCATGCCAGGCAAGGGTTATGTACCCCCCACACTTGAAGAATAAACTATGTTCTAACTGATACACTGTTGTGGTTTTTTTGGTAGCTAAACAAGCACTGGCCTCAAGATAAGCAATATTGAAACAATTGCAGCTCATTAACTGCCAGGCGACTGACTGACCCTCTGTTCCACCAACCATAGCTACAGCATTGATTTGACAAGAGACTGATTTCAGTAATTTCTCCTAAGAGGCTGGTTCTGGCCAGTTACAGAGGTTGTGCACTAAGTGCCTTTGTGTCCCTGTTTTATGTTCTGATGTATGGTCCTAATTGTAATGCTTTTTTTTTTTGTTTTGAGTTGGAGTCTCACTCTGTCGCCCAGGCTGGAGTGCTGTGGCATGTTCATGGCCACCCTAGCATGCTGGGCTCCGGCGATCCTTCCACCTCAGCCTCCAAGTAGCCAGAACTATAGGTGCACACTACCACACCCAGCTAATTTTTGATTTATTGTAGAGCTGAGGTCTTGCCAAGTTGCCCAGGCGGGTCTCGAACCCACGGGCTCAGGCAATTGACTCACCTCAGCCTCCCAAAGCGCAGGATTACAGGCTGAGCCACCAAGCCCGGCCAAAAAAATTTTTTAAGAGGCAGAGTCTCACTCTTGTTACACAGGCTGGAGTGCAGTGGTGCAATCCCAGCTCACTGCAGCCTCAACCTCTTGAGTTCAAGTGATCCTTCTGTCTCAGCCTCCTGAGTAGCTGGGACTACAGGTGCATGCAACTACACCTGGCTAATTCAACAACAACAATAATTATTATTATTTTCTAGCAATGGGGTCTCACTATGTTGCTTAGGCTGGTCTTGAACTCCTGGACTCAAGCGATCCTCCTGTCTCGGCCTCCCAAAGTGCTGGGATTATAGACATGAGCCACTGCGTTTGGCCTTATAATGCATCTAAATGTGAGGTCTCCACGTCGAAGTGAACATAGGACACATGTGACATACACATTTGTTTACTACACAAGCATGAGCTGCCCCCTTCATGAATATTCATAGCTCTTTCTATAACCTGTTAAATATATTTGGCACAGATTCCTGTTCCACCCTTTCCTCCCTTGAAGTGCCTGATTTTGGTCTCAGCTGGACTCTACGCTTCCCAGCCTGTCAGGATGCCTCCCCTGCAGTCTGCAACCCTTCATAAGAGACAAAGTCTCCTCTCTGAATTCACGAAGACCCTGTGATTTTTCAGTGGACCCTAAGGAGGGATAAAGTGGAGGAGAGGTAGAGGGTGGGAAGGAAGCCAATGAGGAAGAACACGACTGCCCGTGATGAGTCCTGTTTTTGTGTTACGACCCACAGACATACATCTCCATGTGCTTGCCTGGGTGTCTGATCTCACTGAGGAAGCACTTGAAGGGTGGTCACCACATGAAACTGCAGCTACTTTGGGGTTCAGTGGTCTCCAACCTTTTGGGGACGGATTTCTTGGAAGATGTTTTTCCACAGATGGGGATGGGGAGGCGATGGTTTGGGGATGACTCAAGTGCATTACACTATTGTGCATTTTATTTTAATTATTTTTACACTGTAATACACAATGAAATAATTATGCAACTCACCATAATGCAGAATCAGTGGGAGCCCTGAGCTTGTTTTCCTCCAACTAGATGGTCCCATCTGGGGGTGATGGGAGACAGTGCTGGCATCACCGCCTCAGCTCCACCCCAGATCATCAGGCGTTAGATTTTCATAAGGAGTGTGCAGCCTAGATCTCTCACATATGCGGTTCACGATAGGGTTTGTGCTCCTATGAGAATCGAATGCTGTCACTGATCTGACAGGAGGCGGAGCTTGGGCAGTAATGCCAACAAGGGGGATTGGCTGTAAATACAGATGAAGCTTCACTGGCTTCCTGCCGCTTACCGCCTGCTGTGTGGCCTGATTCCTAACAGACCACAGACCAGTACTTTCTTTCTTACGCTTTTATTTTAATTCTTTTTTTTTTTTTTTTTTTTTGAGTCGAGTCGCCCAGACTGGAGTGCAGTGGCACGCTCAGGGTCACTGCAGCCTCGACCTGCTGGGCTCTGGTGATCCTTCTGCCTCAGCCTTCCAAGTAGCTGGAACCACAGGTGCATGCCACTACACCCAGCTATTTTTTTTTTTTTTTTTGACTTATTGTAGAGATGAGGTCTTGTCATGTTGCTCAGGCTGGTCTCGAACCCCTGAGCTCAAGCAATTCTCTCACCTCGGCCTCCCAAAGTGCTGGGATTATAGGCGTGAGTCTTACTCTATCATTGATAGAGTTAGATACATCAATTAGCCAAAAGAAAAGAAAGAGTAAGAGATCCTGAAATTCCAAGAAGCCAGGTTTCCCTGACCTGGGTTCTCCAGAGCCAAGATCTGTCTGTCTGCACTTGGGAGAGGCTCACAGTACCACAACATGGCTTTGCAGTTCAGTGCTTTGATGTTTCCCAAGTGCAGCCTTGTACCTAGAGATCCAGGGAGCTGACCTTCCACAGGACTGCTGGAACTTGCCACCCCGGGGACTTTAGGCTCTGACTCAAGAATCAAATGGGGAGCCGGGTATGGTGGCTCACACCTATAATCCAGCACTTTGGGAGACCAAGGTGAGAGGGTTGCTTGAGCCTGGGGGTTCGAGACCAGCCTGGGCAACATAGCAAGATCTCATCTCTACCAAAAAAAAAAAAAAAAAAATCAAAACATTAACTGGGGGCAACCCCCTCGGGTCCCCTCCCACTGTGGGAGCTTTTCTATCTTCTCAATAAATCCTGCTTTCTAAAAAAAGAGAAAAAAAAATTAGTTGGACATGGTGGTGCATACCTGCGGACTAGCTACTTGGGAGACTGAGATGGAAGGATCACCTGAACCCCGGGGGCCAAGGCTACAGTGAGCCATGATCGTGGTCTCACTCCAGCCTGGGCCACAGAGTGAAACCCTGACTTAAACAACAACAAAAAAAAAACACAAAAAAAGAATCACGTGAGAATCTTTGACCAGATCCTGGTGTTGAGGAAACTGATCTAACTGGTTGGGAGGTGCCTCAACATCTGTATTATGATCATTATTTGTAAACAATTATGAGTTTTTATTGCCACACAGCTTTTGGGAACCAGAGAATCCAGGCTGACTCAGAACAATCAGCTGCTGACACAAGAGGCTGCTTCTGGTTTATAATTGGACGATTATCTTTTCCTGCTGCAGACATTAGCAGCTCTCTTGATGCTGGCCATGAACCCTTTTCTATATCATCCATTTTGCCAAGCTTCAAAAGGATAATGTTTAAAATTAAAGCTATAAATAAAAACAAAGTCAGACCATGTCACGCTGTGCTTAAAACCTTCAAGGGCTTCTTCATGCACTCAAGATAGGCGACCCGGAGGGGCTGATACAGCTGGCCCGGCCTAACCCCAAGGTGGTCTCTGGCTCGCTCAACTGGGCTGTGGCTACCCTAGTTCCTCCCCAACTCCCCACCCAACTTTATATTGTTTAAATGTTCAATATAGAAGAGCTGAGAGAATGGCATAATGGTCACTCATGGCCATCCTGAGAGTTGATCATGACCATTTGTTCATATTTACTTTGTCTGTATGCATGTGTGCATTATGCCGAAACATTTTTATTTTTGAGTTGGATTCTCACTCTGTCACACAGGTTAGAGTGCAGTGGTATGCTCATGGCCACAGCAGCCTCGACCTGCTGGGCAGGTGATCTTTCCACCTCAGCCTTCCAAGTAGCAGGAACCACAGGCATGTGCCACCACACCCGGCTAATTTTTTTTTTTTTTTTGAGTTGGAGTCTCACTCTGTTGCCCAGACTGGAGTGCAGTGGCCGCTCCCGGCCACCGCAGCCTTGCCTGCTGGGCTCTGGCGATCCTTCCGCCTCAGCCTTCCAAGTAGCTGGAATTACAGGCATGCGCTACCACGCCTGGCTGATTTTTTGATTTATTGTAGAGATGAGGTCTCGCTGCCCAGGCGGGTCTCGAACCTGCAGGCTCAGGCAATCCACTCACCTCAGCCTCCCAAAGGTGTGGGATTACAGGCTGAGTCACCAAGCCCGGCTTGCTGAAACATTTACAAGTTAGTTATAGGCCGGGCTCAGTGGCTTACACCTATAATCCCAGCACCTTGGAAGGCTGAGACAGGAGGATTGCTTGAGCCCAGAAGTTTGAGAGCAGCCTAGGCAACATAGCGAGAACTTGTCTATACAAAAAATTAGCCAGGTGTGGTAGTGTGTGCCTGTAGTTCCAGTTACTCAATAGGCTGTGGCAAAAAGATCATCTGAGCTCAGGAGGTGGAGGCTGTGGTGAGTTGTGATTGTGCCACTACACTCCAGATTGGGTGACAAAGTGAGATCATGACTACAAAAAAAAAAGTTGTAGTTATCATGACACTTAACCCCTAAATACTTCATTGTGAATCTCCTAAAAATTAAAGACATTAGATGGGCATGGTGGCTCAAGCTTGTAATCCCAGCACTTTGGGAGGCAGAGGCAAGAGGACTGCCTGAGCTCAGAGCTTTGAGACCAGCCTCAGCAACATGGCGAGACCTTGTCTCTAACAAAATAAAAAATGAAAAAAATAGGCCGGGCTCGGTGGCTCAGCCTGTAATCCCAGCACTTTGAGAGGCCGAGGTGAGTGGATTGTCTGAACCTGCGGATTCGAGACCAGCCCGGGCAACTTGGTAAGACCTCGTCTCTACAATTAAAAAAAAAACAAAACTGGGCGTGGTAGCGCACACCTGTAGTTCTGGTTACTTGGAAGGCTGAGGCGGAAGGATCGCCGGAGCCCGGCAGGCGACACTGGGGTGGTTGTGAGCGGGCCACTGCACTACAGTCTGGACGATGGAGTGAGACTCCAACTCAATAAACAAACAAACAAACAAACAAACAAATAAATAAAATAAAGACATCTCCCCTGCAGCCACAGGCCATCACACGACCCAAGAAAATTACCAATAATTCTCTAATACTGAGTCCACAGATGAACGAACCCAATTATACCCAAAATGCATTTTATGGAAGTTTGGTTTTCAAATCAGGACCCAATAAGATTTGCACATTGTGGTTGCTTATTGTGTCTTTTTAGACTCTTCTAGTCTGGAGCAGGGACTCATCATGTGGCTTTGGACTGGCAGCATGAGCATCACCTGGGAACTTGCTAGCAATATAACCTCCTGCCCCATTCCAGACCTCCTGAGTCAAGTTCTGGTAGTGTGGCCCAGGAAGCTGTTTGAATAAGCCAGGTGATTTGCATTCATCCTCAAGCTTCAGAAGCATGGATAGAACAGTCTCCACCTTTTCTTGCCTCCGCAATAATAATCAACATTGTTAAGATGTCCATCCTACCCAAGACAATCTACAGATTGAACACAATACGCATTAAACTACCAGCAGCATTCTTCTCAGACCTGGAAATGGCAATACAGGAATTCATATGGAAACATAAACGGCCACGAATTGCCAAAATAATCCTCAGCAACACACACACACACACACACACACACACACACACACACACAGGAGGTATCACACTCCCAAACTTTAAACTTTATGATAAAGCTACAACAATCAAAACAGCCTGGTATTGGTACAAGAACAGGCATATAGACCAATGGAACAGGATAGAGATTCCAGAAGCAAAACCTCAATTTCTCAACCAACTCATCTTTGACAAAGCTTCCACCAACAACAACTGGGGAGAGGAGAACCTATTCAGTAAATGGTGCTGGGGAAATTGGCTGACACATGCAGAAGATTAAAACCAGACTCTTACCTATCCCAATACACAAAAATCAACTCTAAATGGATTACAGACTTAAATGTAAAACCTCAAACTATAAGAACCTTAGAAATGCAGGAGACACCCTTATGGAAATTGGACCAGACAACCAATTCCTGATCAAAACCCCAAGTGCCCATGCCATAAGAGAGAAGATAGACAAGTGGGACCTCATCAACTTGACAAGCTTCTGCAAAGCCAAAGAAGCCATCAAGAGAGCAGGGAAGCCGGGCTCGGTGGCTCAGCCTGTAATCCCACGCCTTTGGGAGGCTGAGGTGAGTGGATTGCCTGAGCCCGTGGGTTCGAGACCCGCCTGGGCAGCGAGACCTCATCTCTACAATAAATCAAAAAATCAGCCGGGCGTGGTAGCGCATGCCTGTAATTCCGGCTACTTGGAAGGCTGAGGCGGAAGGATCGCCAGAGCTCAGCTCAGCAGGTCGAGGCTGCGGTGGCCGGGAGCGGCCACTGCACTCCAGTCTGGGCAACAGAGTAAGACTCCAACTCAAAAAATAAAAATAAAAAATAAGAGAGCAGGGAGACAGACTGGGAAAAAATCTTTGTCAACGGTATGTATGAAAAAGGTCTAACATCTGGGATCTATAAGGAACTCAAACGTGCCTAAAAGAAAAAAAAAACCCATTACAAAGTGGGAAAAAGATATGAATAGACACTTCTCAAAAGAAGACATATGAACAGCCAACAGATACATGAAAAAAATGCTCAGCCTCACTACTCATCAAAGAAATGCTAGTCATCAAAGAATTAAAACTACACTGAGATACCACCTAACTCCAGTCAGGATGGCCATCATCAATAACTTAAAAAAATAACAGATGCTGGAGGGAATGTGGTGAAAAGGGAACACTTCTACATTGTTGGTGGGAGTATAAACTAGTACAGCTTCTGTGGAAAACAGTGTGGCGATTCCTAAAAGATCTAAAAACTGACCTTCCATATGACCCTGCAATCTTCCTACTGGGAATATACCCAGAAGAACTCAAATCACTCTATTAAAAAGATACCTGCACATATGTGTTTATTGCAGCATTGTTCACAATTGTAAGAACATAGAACCAACCATGCTGCCATTTGAAAGAGGACTGGATAAAAAAAATGTGGTACATATACATGATGAAATATTATGCAGCCATAAAGAAGAACAAAATCATGAATTTCACAGTAACCTGGATGGACTTAGAGTCTATAATACCGAGTGATCTTTAACAGAAACAAAGAACTGAGTATCACATGTTTTCACTTATAAGCGGACCTTGAACAACTATTGTAATACTATAAGAAAAGGATTGGCAGTAGCTGGAAACTGTGGGGGTGTGTGGGGGGGGTGGGGAGGCAGGATTGGCAGTAGTGGGACTTTGCCTCGGGAAGGGGGTCCACGTCTCATCAACAAGGGTACCTGCATAATAAACATTTGTATACCTAATCCTGAATTGTACCCCACATCTTTAAAATAAAAGATTTAAAAGTAAAAAAAATCTTCTTATGCATTTTAAAATATAATCACCAGATTGCCCTTCAAATAGGCAGGTACAACCCTGTGAAAAGCAATGTGGCAACTGTACCGAGAATCATAAAAATGTTCATGCCAGCCAGGTGTGGTGGTTCATGCCTGTAATCCCAGAACTTTGGGAGGCAGAGGTGAGAGAACTGCCTGAGTCCAGGGGTTTGAGACCAGCCTGGGCAACTTGGTGAGACCTCATCTCTACAATAAAGCAAAAAATTAGCTAGGCATGATAGTGTGCGCCTGTGGTTCCAGCTACTTGTTAGGCTGAGGTGGAAGGATCGCCTGAATCAGCAGGTTGAGGCTGCAGTGGCTGTGAGCATAGCACTGCACTCCAGTCTGGGCTACTCAAAAAAAAAAAAAAAAGTTCGTGCCAATTTACCTAGAAATTGTAGGCCTGGAAATGTAGCCTATAGAAATAATCCAAAGGAAGGCAAAATTATAAAGGATTTCACTGCGGGGTCATTTGTAGTCATGGAAAAAGAGAAGTAACTCAAGTAATTAGCAGTAAGATGGTTAAGTAAATTAGGGGACGCTCACTCAGCAGGATACTGTCTAGCATTAAAATGATGGTTATGGGGCAGTCTCCACAGCCACTAAGAAAATGTTGATGAGACGGTGTTAAGTGGGGGGATAGAAGTAAGATACAAAATGGTAAACATGTGTCTTAGTTTCCTTTTGGTGGTGACAGAAAACCAATTCAAATTAGTTTAAAGCAAAAAAAAATATAGTATGAGGACCCAGAATATTTCATGAAAGCCAAGTATAAGAAGCCAGGCAGACAACCCCCTCAGGTCCCCTCCCACTGTGGAAGCTTTTCTGTTCTCTCAATAAATCCTGTCTTCTCATTAAAAAGAAGAAGAAGGAGAAGGAGAAGAAGAAGGAGAAGCGGCAGCAGCAGCCAGGCCCTGGCTGGGCATGGTGGCTCATACCTGTAATCCCAGTGCTTTGGGATGCCAAGGTGGTGGGAAGATTGCTTGAAACCAGGCGTTCAAGACCAACCTGGCCAAGGTAGCAAGACGCTGTCTCTACAAAAAATAAAAAAAATTAGCCAGTGTGGTAGTGTACTTGTAGTCCCAGCTACCTGGGAGGCTGAGGCAGGAGGACTGCTTAAGCCCAGGAGTTCAAGGTTGCAGGGAGCCATGATCAGGCCACTGCACGGCAGACTGAGCGACAGAGTAGTGAGACCCTGTCTCACTGAAAAAAAAAACAAAAGTCAGGTTCCACGTGGATAGGAGTTTAGTCAGAAAATTGACAAGAAACTGGCCTGGCCAGTTATCTTCATGGCTGTCTCTTCCCTTCCCTTCCCTTCCTCCTCTCTCTTGTCCTACTGTGGCAAAGGAACTGATTCCTTCTCTTTTTTTTTTTTGAGTTGGAGTCTCACTCTGTTGCCCAGACTGGAGTGCAGTGGCTGTTCCCGG
>NW_007097689.1:335607-344306 GCF_000164805.1 Carlito syrichta
GCCAGGCTCAGTGGCTCAGCCTATAATCCCAGCACTTTGGGAGGCTGAGGCAGGCGGATTACCTGAGCCCACGGGTTTGAGACCAGCCTGGGCAACTTGGCAAGACCTCGTCTCTACAAAAAAAAATCAAAAAAATCAGCTGAGCGTGGTAGCATGCACCTGTAGTTCTGGCTACTTGGAAGGCCGAGGCAGAAGTATCACCAAAACCTAGCAGGCTGACGCTAGATGGCTGTGAGTGTGCCACTGCACTCCAGCCTGGGCGACAGAGTAAGACTCTGACTCAGAAAAAAAAAAAAAGAAAGTAGATCTGGTGTGGTGGCTCATGCCTGCAACACCAGCACTTTGGGTGGTCAAGACAGGAAGATCACTTGAGTCCAAGAGTTTAAGACCAGTCTGGGCTACATCGTGAGACCTCGTCTCTATAAAAAATGAAAAAACCGAGCCAGGTGTGTTGGTGCATGTCTAGAGTCCCTGCTGTTTGGGAGGCTAGAGTGGGAGGATCGCCTGAGCCCAGGAGGTCGAGACTGCAGGGAGCTGTGATGGTGCCACTACACTCCAGCCTGGGTGACAGAGTGAGACCCTGACTCAAAACAAAACAAAAAAGTGTATTTGTCTTCTCTCTGTTATGTTTACAATCTATCAGCTGAGGCCTTAGGGGAGAGAAGCACTACAAACTAAGGGTTCCTGAATCTTCATGTGGAAGACCAGACATAGACTATTATGTAAACAAGAAATCAACTTTTGTGATGTGAGACCACAGAGATTTGAGGGTTTATCTGTTACAGCAGCCAGCATTACCTTAAGTAACACACCGGGTCTGCTTCTCTGGGCTCTCAACTAAACAGTTGCCCCACAGCTTCTAAATCTTGTATTCTTGTTTATTTGTACTTCATTTTTAGTTTTTGAGTCAGGGTCTCACTCTGTCTCCCAGGCTAGAGTGCAGGGGCATGATCACAGCCCATCACAGCCTCAAACTCCTGGGCTCAAGTGCCTCTCACCTCAGCCTCCCAAAGTGCTGAGATTACAGGTAAGAGCCACCATGCATGGCCAAGTTCTTGTATTTTTTCTTTTTTTTTTTTTTTGAGTTGGAGTCTCACTCTGTCGCCCAGACTGGAGTGCAGCGGCTGCTCCCGGCCACTGCAGCCTCAAACTGCTGGGCTCCGGCAATCCTTCCGCCTCAGCCTTCCAAGTAGCTGGAACTACAGGCGTGCACTACCACACCCGGCTAATTTTTTGATTTATTGTAGAGATGAGGTCTCGCCAAGTTGCCCAGGCGGGTTTTGAACCCGTGGGCTCAGGCAATCCACTAAGTTCTTGTATTTTTAATTTGAGCACATACTGATTGACTTCTCAAACTTCATTCTAACCCTCTGGAGGAGAGACTGTAATTGACCCAACATGGCACAGCTTGGAACACTCCTAAAGTGATTATCTGTGGCTGGTGGAAGGGTCCTCTGATCTGGGCATTCTAGCTCCTAGAATGCATACGTAATAGGTAAAGATAAAGCCAAATATGAAAACTACAAAGGCGGTTCTGCCCTGTCCATGAAGAAGCAGCAAACCAGTTATTTCATAGAGGTTAACCTTTTCTCCTGCACCTCTACCCTTAGCCCAAAAAGAGACTTTTCAACTTCATATAAAAGCTGTACAAGACGTCAGTGCTGAGATTCTTCATGACTTCCCTGAAGCGAAGGCAGTAGCAGGTTCCCAAGATGTGCCTTGGAGCCCCCTTAGCTGAAAGTCAAGTGACATAAGGGTGCACTGTAGTGATAGCAATTCAGGCGGGTGTTGAGTCTCAAAACAGCCTCAGACAATCAAAGAGACAAGAAACGGAGGGGAGAATAAACACAAAAGCAGCTTAGGACAGCTTTGCAGAGTCCAGAACATCCTTCACCAGTTCTTCTTTGTACTGGTTAGCTTTTGCTGTGTAACGCACAACCACAAACCCACAGTGGTGTGCAGCGCTAAGTGTTTATAGCTCAGGAACCTGGAGTGGGCTGGAAGTGGTTAGGATGCTCTGCTGATCATGGCTGGGTTCATTTGTATGTCTGAGAGGCATCTGGCTGGTCCACCGATCTAGACTGGTGCAGAAAAACATCAGAAAAACTTGGATTGTATTCCACGCCTGGGCCTCAGGGGATGGAATGTGCTGACTGGCCTGACCTGGGTCACGTGACCACCCCACAGCGAGGAGGGGTGGAGTCAGCTTCAGCTCAACCACGTGGATCCAGAACTAGGAAGGGCCAGTTTCCAAGGGAAACCTGAGGTGTCATCAAGCAAAAAAGGGGGCATGGACGCTGGAAAGGCAAAAATAGCAGATGCCTACTACATCTTATATTATTCTTAGCATCTTGTGGTCCTTATCACAATTGTAATGAATTATAGCCCCAAATCCTTCACCTTCTCCAGTCACCCCCAACTACCTTCCTTTAACATGAAAGTTGAATGATGAGTCTCCTTACCACCTATTAAGGAAAATCAGTCCCTCTCAGTGATCTCTCTGAGGAGCCCCAAGGTGGGGTTCCCTGCCTCTCTTGTCAGGCCAGCCTACTTCTTGACTGTCCCTGTACTCTTTCTGTCCTTTGGCTCCAAAGAAATGAAATCTTTGCCCCAAAGCTCCCCTAACCTGAGACTGAGTGATGGACAGCCTTCTCCCCTCAGCTGCCGGTAAATACCTCTAAATTACTTTTCTTACACCCACATTTCCATCCTAAACCAGACACTTGCTGAGTGTATAGGTTTTGACATTTTTGAGACATGCCGTTTGGGACTCTCCCTCGGTGATGTCAGCCTAAGTCGGGTCGTTATCTCTCGCACTGTGTGAAGGGTATAACAGAATCTTCGAGGTTGTTCCTTCCAGCATCCTTGGCCTTGGCAGCTTAGCTGTCACTGAGAGGAGTTAGGAAAATTTGCATAGGGCTCAAGGAGCATCTTGGGGGAAAAAGGGAATCAAAACTACAATCCCCTTTCCTTCTAAAGTTCAATGTTATTGGAACCTTTTTTGATGGACAGAATTAGTGCAGACAGAACACTATGGACAGGGAAGGACAACTGAGCACCCTCAAGAATGAACTTGCCACGATCAAGGGGAGATGACCCAGGCTAAGTTAAAGGACATAGGCAGCATTCAGAGCAGGTCTGGTTCTGATGTGTGGGAGAGGTTGGAGATCTTTTTGGTCAAACCATTGGTCTAGTAGGACAGTGGCTTTGTCACTTGGGGATACAAGAGACTGCCCAAATGTTCCAGCAGTGATGTCTGAGTGACAGAGACAAAAGCCACAAAGAAAGCCAAGGCCCCCTGGTGGTAAACTGTGGCACTCTCTGACACATCGGGAGTTCTAAAGGTGATGTTTGATCATTAAGTCGGGGAGTTAGTCATGGAGTTCTTGTTTGTGCATTTCCTCTCCGCCCTATAACAATCCATGAAAGCAAAGGGACCGTCACTCCTAGGTGTCCGCCTTTATCATGGCAGGGAAGGAGCAGATGTTTTGAAGTGACAGTTTTCCTTGAACACATTCTAGATCAGGTTTATTGGGTAAGAATCCTTCCCTCTCTGATCTGGTCAAGGTGGGGTGCTTTTCTCTTTTCTTCTTTGCTCCCAGTTCATAAATAATTATGTAACCCATTTAACGTCTGTTTCCTTCTTTAGAAAGTAAGCTTCGGGGGATGGGGTAGAGAATGTCTTGTTTATTGCTGTTTCCTTTACACCTCAAGTTGTAGTGGCCATAGTCCTGGGCATTCATTCATTCACTTGACAAGCTGTCAGGGAGTGCCCGCCACATGCCAGGCCCTGTCCTGGGTGCACAGGCTGGTGGGGAGTAGCGGCTCGATGAACGGTCCCCATCTTACGGAACTTCTGTTCTCGTGGGAAGAGGTGGGCTACAGCTACGTGGTACTGCAAGGGGTGGTGCATGCTGGGTAATGAAGCAGGCTAAGGAGGGGCTGCTCCACTGGATGGATGCTCAGCAAGCTTCCTCCAACTTCTGGCGTCTGAGCAGGCACCTGAAGGAAAGCGGGGAGTCTGGGACGGTCCAGGGCAAAAATGAAAGGCCCTGAGGTGAGCACACACTTGGCCATCCTTGGAACTGCAAGAAGCCAGTGTGGTGGCAGGCAGGACCGGGGAATGTAGGGGGTAAGGCTGGGAGGTGATGGGACCAGACCACATGTGACCTTGGAGGCCCCATCTGAGGACTTCAGCTTTGATTTTGGGTGGAATGGGACGCTATTGTAGGATTCTGAACAGAGTGACAGCTCTTATCGATGCAGAGTCTGACTGCTGACCTGAGAAGAGCTTGCAGAGGCTCGGAGAGGAGCCAAGCGGCCAGAGAGGCGGCTCTTGCCCTAGGCCAAGGAGGAAGGCAGCAATGCAGGCAGTGGGCAGTGCTGCTTCTGGATGTACCTGTATGTGAAGGCACAGCTGACAGAACTGTTGTGTTGACACAAGTAGGTAATTAGTAAATATTTGTTTGCATGATGATGATGACGATCGTTGAATCGTGAAATGATCACAGCCCGTCCCAATTCCCCCTGTTTTAAAACTTCCACTCTGGCCAGGCACGGTGGCTCACGCCTGTAATTCCAGAACTTTGGGAGGCAAGAACCAGTCTGGGCAACTTGGCAAGACCTCATCTCTACAGTAAATCAAAAAATTAGCCAGTGTGGTGGCGCATGCCTGTGGTTCCAGCTACTTGGAAGGCTGAGGCAGAGGGTTCGCCTGAGCCCAGCAGGTCGAGGCTGTGGTGGCTGTGAACGTGCCACTGCACTCTAGCCTGGGTGACAGAGTGAGACTCTGACTCAAAAAAAACCACCCAGCCAGGCTCGGTGGCTCAGCCTGTAATCCCGCGCCTTTGGGAGGCTGAGGTGAGTGGATTGCCTGAGCCTGCGGGTTCGAGACCCACCTGGGCAGCGAGACCTCATCTCTGCAATAAATCAAAAAATCAGCCGGGTGTGGTAGCGCACGCCTATAATTCTGGCTACTTGGAAGGCTGAGGTGGAAGGATCGCCGGAGTCCAGCAGGTCGAGATTGCGGTGGCCGGGAGCGGCCACTGCACTCCAGTCTGGGTGACAGAGTGAGACTCCAACTCAAACAAAACAAAACAAAAAAACCACCCAAAAACAAACAAAATCTTCCACTTTGCCTATTGCTGGAGTCTGCACCACTACGGGCTCAGTTTCTTCCCACCCCTGCTATGCCAGGAAAACATTGAATCCTCTGGACAGGAACAACCCATGACTCCTCCAAACTCCACGAGTTTCCCAGGTCCCTGCTTTCACTGTGTCCAGTCTGCTACCTGGATAATGTCTGTCTCCATTAGTAGACTGCCAGCTGCCCAAGGGCAGCGGCCCCATCTGTCCTGCTCATGGCTGTATCCCTGCCCTGGTTGGAAGCCTGGTACACAAATGGAAGATCAGTAAATATTTGCTGAGTGGTTACTGGGTGAACTGGCCTACTCTGTTCTTCTGGGCTTTTGCCTGTTTCCTGCCCAGTCTGAATGGCGGCAAGCTGGACTTTAGACAAGGGATAGTTCCTCTTCCCCCAGAACCTGGGCCCTGTTCCCCTTACCTTTGAGCCCTGACCTGGGCTTGAGGTCTGAGAGGTCACAGAAGGCCTAGAGAGCATCTGTCAAGATCAAGTTTTCAGGTCGGGTGCACTGGCTCACACCTGTAATCCCAGTAATTTGGGAGGCTGAGGCAAGAGGATTGCTTGAGCCCAGGAGTTCGAGACCAGTCTGGGCATAGTGAAACCTGGTCTCTACAAAAAATTAGCTGAGCATGCTGGCATACATCTGTAGTCCCAGCTGCTCAGGAGGCTGAGGCGGAAGGATTGTCTGAGTCCAGAAGGTCGAGGCTGCAGTGGCCCTGAATGTGCCACCGCATTCCAGCCTGGGCAACACAGTGAGGCCCTAACTCAGGAAAAAAAAAAAATCAAGTTTTCAGTTTCTAGTGTGTCCCTGTGTGCCTCCTTCCACCACCATCCCCATCCCAAAGCTGAGATAAGACAGCCATCCAGTGGGAATTTTTTCTAAACATTTGTTTATTTTATAGCAATTGTCATGATTAGAGAAGTAAATAACACATGTAAAAACCTTCTCAGGGCCAAAGGATGCCAGGGTATTTACAAACACATGGAGCGGGGCAGCAAGACATGAGGGCCTGGGGCTGTGAGTCTGGGATTCCACCCAGGCCTCTGCCCCAGACTTGGACGCTGATGCCAGCCACCAGGACTGTCCCACCAGCTACAGTGTGGGCACAGGGAGCATCGGCCAGCCTTGGGGCTCTGCTCAGCGGGCCTGATGGGAGACCCTCTAGCTGACCTGTGGCCCTGCCTCCCGCCCAGGGGGCTCCCCACACCCCACAGGCCAGCTCAGAAGGGCCTCTGGGAAGCACCGAAGGACAGAGGGCAGTGTGGGAGACACAGGGGCTGGGACAGAGATCAGGGATGACCCAGCCTGTCCGGAGTAGGACAGACACAGACACACACACACACACACACACACACACACACGCACACACACACACTGTACCTTCACAGAAGAATCGCAAGGGGGGAGATTTTGTGTGTGAATTTTTTCGTCTTCTAAGTCTTCATGTCTACGGTGTTATTTTTTGCTATTACTTTTTGTTTCTTCGACAGTGACATAAACTGAGGTAAACATCTGTGACCAACACCTCTCTAAGGGGCAAAGGGTCCCAACCCCACCAGCAGAGGCAGCGGCAGCAGAGCCTTGACCTGGTGTTCCAGTTCTGCTTCCGGGTCAGGCTGGTCGCTGCCCCTCCTGGTGCCTCTGAAAACGAGGGGGCTGGGCTACGTAACTACGGTCCCTTCCCAACTCTAACATACTAGATACTACGAGGGAGAGAACTCCCAAACAGGATCTTAACAAAGAGAGAGGAGGGGCGCACGGCGAGGGACGTCTACTGTGGAATCTCGCTTCCTTGTTATTGCAGGAGAGATCAGGATGTCGCGAGGCCTAAGGCAAAAGGAGAAGTCGCGGCTGGGAGAGGTGGGCCCCGGGTGGGCTCCAGGGGTCCGGGGGCAGTGATGGGGGCCTTCTCGGAGACATGGCCCTTGGCAGGGGAGGGGTTTGCTACTTACCTGGCGTGTGGAGGGCCCTGTGCCCACTGAGGAGGAGGGGTCTCGAGAGGAGTGGGCACGCCGGGCAGCGTGGGGCCAGGCCCTGGGGCAGCCGCACACTGTTTGTAAACTGGACCCGGGCAGGGCAGGGGAACCGATAGCCCTTTTTCGAGGTGGGAATGAGAGGGGAGTGGAGAGGTGGGGGCTCCAGGCCAGAGAGTGACTGGTATCCACTCTGGCCAGCCTGGCCCATCAAGGAGCCCCTCGAATGCCCCAGAGCCCCAGGACGGACCCTGGCAGGAGTGGCCCAGGCAGGAGTGGCCCAGGATGGTGGATGGGGCACTGCCCGGCAGAGGGAGCAGCCTCACCCGTGTTGAGGTTATTGCGGGGGTCCCAGGCCTCCACAGAGAGGGCAGGGGGTCACAAGGGAGTGCTGGGTGAGGCTGGAGTCCTCTCATCTGTTTCGCTGCCTGGGCTCTGGAGCCAACCTGCAGGTGCCTCCCTGCCAGATTCCCTGAGGGGTGTGGTGAAATGCAGGCCTGGACGCCCTCTGACAGCGGCCTGGTGAGAAACCAGGTGGGGCGGGGTTGCTGAGGCGTCTGGATGCCCGTCTCTGGACACACAAGGCTACACCCATACATACCTCTTCACACACTCGCCCCCTCACACGTCCACGGCCCTGTTCTCATACCTACGGCAGCAGCTCCTACCCCTGCACACTCCAGTACCAGAAACTTGGAGGACGGGAGGGTGGGGTCAGCCCAGGCCTTGGGGGTTGGCATGCTTGACCCCAGTAGAAACCTGGGAGAAATACCTGGCACAAGTCCCCTCACCACCCGCCAGAAGCCCAGGTTGCTATGTCTGGGCTGGGGCAGTGAGGACTGGGAGGGGTTCCTGGGCCTTGGGAGGGTGCGGCCATCAGAGGGGGCTGGGCCCTGCCCTGGGCTCTGCACTCGCTCCTCTGCCCTAAGGATGCAGGGGCAGCTGAGACCCCGGGAGACCTCCAATCCCCGGGAGACCTCCAATCCCCGGGAGTTGTCGGGACAATCCCTTTGGGGATGGGGTTTGAGGGGGGCGGGGAGGGGAGAGTGGCTCTCACTGGCTGTGTGGCCCAAGACAGGCTGCCCTCCTTCCTGGGCTCGGTGTCCTCATCGGTGGAAGGGGGTGTGTGGGGAGCCCTAGCTTCTTGGGGCCTGTGCCTGCACACACGCACTCATGTACATCCAGGTATCTGCTACAGCTTCCAGGGGTTTGGTCTCTCCTATCCAGCCTGCCAGGAAAGGCGCAGGGCACAGCTGCCCTCAGCTCACCGCCCTCGTTCCGGCCAGTGCTTAGGGACCTCGGCCCCTTCTCCGCCCAACACTTTAGTCCCTTCTGTGCCCAGGGTGGGGAGGGGGCAGAGTGGGGCGGGAAGAAGGGAGGGGCCTGGGGGGGCACTGTAGGACCTCTGCCAGGAGTGTGAAGGGCCAGGAGCAGCTAGTCCGGGTTCCAGGGATGGGGAGGCGTCTGGGAGTCCGACAGGAAGCGCCCTGGCTCCTGGTGTGTGGGGGCTCTGAATTCTCGGGTCGGCGGCTCGGCTCCTGGGCCAAGCCCCCGCCCACCAGGCCGCGCCAGGGGTCTTTGG
>NW_007097689.1:345302-352105 GCF_000164805.1 Carlito syrichta
GTGCCCCAGCGAGGGCGCAGCTCCGTCTGTTACCAGTGCCTCTCCTGGAGTGTCTCCCGCCAGACCAAGGGCAGGGCCTTACCTTCCCCGCACTCCCGCCTCCCCCCACGGTGGCTGACATTCAGCAGGCGCCCAACAGATAACGGGTCGACCGACTAAATGGTCTGACCGCACCTCCACTCTCACACTCGGGGAACCCAAGCCCATCTCTCTCCCCGTGCCACGACCCCAGTCCCAGTACCTGGGGAGGGATGATGTCAAACAGGTCCCCAGCAGGCGCGTACTCCTGGGCAAAGACGTAGCAGTCCTCTGTCTCAAAGACCACGTCGAAGACCTTGATGATGAAGGGGCTGGAGGAGAGGCTGTTGGTGATGCTCACCTCCCGCAGGAAGTTCTTCAGCTTGGTCTTGCTCTTGTTCACAAACTTCAGCGCCATTTTCGTGCCTAGCGGGGACAGTGGCAACCGCGGTGAAGCCCCCCTTCCCGCACCCTGGTCCCAATACACCGGTGCCTGTCTGCACAGTGACAAGGCACAACGGGGACCCCAGCTGGCGTGGCTGACTTCATCTTACAGTTGGGAAACAGACCCAGAGAGGGGAAAGGACTTGCCTAGGGCCATGCAGGACCAGCCTGGGTCTTCCTCGCCGAGTCTGTAGAGCTCCGGGAGGAGGCTGGCCAGGAGGGCCTCTGTCACCTGCTCTCGTTTTGTCCTGCCGTGCTATATACTTATTGATCTTGCCTGTCTCCCAAGGTAGAACAGAGCTCCCTGAGTGCAGGGACTGCCATTTTGTTCCCTGCTGTGTCTCTGTGCATCCACGTCTCCAAATGCTGGTACACAGTAGGTGCTCAGCAAATGTTTGTTAAATGGATGCACGAATAAGAAGAAAGGAGACACTACAGGGCACATGTCCCCAACTCTGCTCAGGCTGGCATCTGTGCCCATTCAGTGCATAGCTGCGTGATGCACACGCGTGTGTCCACAGCCAAGGCCATATAACAACAAGCAGCAAAGCTCGGGTGACCCCATGTCCAGTGCTCCTCCTGCCTGCCCTCAGTTGGCAGAGTCCCCTGCTCCAGACGTGTGCACTGTTGGAGCTCATGCAGTGTCCGTCCCTGGCTGGCTGCATGGATACTGCTGTGAGCTTGCCGTGTGAGGAGGCAGCGGGCTCAGTGGTTAAGTGTCAAGGCGCTGCAACTGACTACTATGTCTCATCCTAGTTCAAACCTTCTGTAGCTGATGACCTTAGCCAAGGGACTGAATCTGTCTGGGTCTCACTGCCCTCACCTGAGAAATGGAGATGGCCAGATTGAACTTGCAGGGTCATCTTCCACCACCCTTCAAGCAGGTTGCCCTGCTCCCAAGGACACACCCTCAGCTGTCCGTCCACCTCCCTGGGCTCAGCTGTCACCGATCTGCCAGTGGTTCCCCAGAGACAATCACCAGTCCTGCCATCTCCCCTGAGCTCCAGAGATCCCTGGGCACACCCCCTTGGCTGTCTCAAAGTTACTCCAGATGGCCCCAAAACAGCCCACCCTCTGGTCTGGGCACTGCCTCCAGAGTCCTCTCTGGCCCCATATGCCCAGTCTCCTCCTTCCTGGCTGCTTCAGGCCTCCTCCTCCCCACCTAGACCACTGATCTCGTCTCCTTGTTGTCCCCGTAGTTCCACAGAGAGGGCCAGAGAGCCCCAGCCAAGCTGGAACACTGACGATGAGCCCCCACCCCAACCTTACAACCCTGCCACCCTGCAGACACTCACCTGTGCCCTTGTAGGCCACCAGATCCACCTTCCCATAGGTACCTTTGCCCAGCTCTCGGACAAGCTCGTAGTGTTTGGTGACATCACTGGCAGCCAGTGTGCGGAGGGTCAGCGCCTGCATGTCCTCAGTGAGAAGGGGCACTCCGGCACCAGGCCCAGGGGCGGTCCCCGGCCCACAGCAGGGCAGGGAGCGGGGCGGCTCCGGCTCTGGGCAGCCCACACTCATCTTCTCCCTGTTGTGGGGGGTGAGCGTGAAGTGTGACATCAAGCCAGGGTCCCCTCCTCTGCCCTTTCTTCCCAGCACCCAGAAAGCCTGAGGCTGAGCCCAGGTGCCAGGCCCAAGATGACCACAAGAGGGCGACAAGCATCTTTGTCGCATCACCTCCAAAGCTTCAGGGACAGTCGCTGTCCCCACCTTCTATGCTTGGGTAGCACTGACCCATCTGCTTCATGTTGTTACCCACACAGTGTCAGGCAAGGCCCCGTGTGTATGTCACACAAACACGGCCAGATACCGCACTCACAAGGGTGCTCCTATTCACAAGTACCCATGAGGCTCCGGCCGCTTGCCAGGGCTCTCTGAAACTCTGGGGGCCCGTCCTGCACGACCCCCCCAAGAATCCCGGCCCCAGGAGGCTTGCGCCCCAGATGGAGTGGGTCAACAAACACAGTGATCACATGAATTACATGGTAGACCAAACGTGATATGGGCTGTCCAGAAAATAGGACGGGGTGGGGAGGGGGAGGCCTGTGGCCTCCAGCCTAACCGACAAGATGGTGACATGGCCACACAGCGCCACCACCACACGCGGCCATATTCCAACACAGCCCCGCTCAGGGACATACACGACAGCTGCAGTCTCAGGGCTTCACCCATCCTTGCTCCCAGACACCACATGGAGCACCTGTCCCACAGAGACCCCCATCCCCAGCCTGACTTCTTCAGTGTCCACACAAGCTGGGGTGGTCTTCCTGGACCCGCCGTTCACAGCTGCTGAGCGAGTTTGTCCCCAAATAGACTGGTGTCCTCGACTCTACCTGTAGGTGTGAGGGGAGCAGAGAGCTGCAGGGGCTGGGGGCAAGAAACCTGACCCTTGAAGGCCCCAAGCGGGTGACAGGGAACTGACCCACCCTCGACATTCATTCTTTTTTGTCCCCTGTATTTTACTTCACTCCATTCCTCCACCGTTTAACTGAGGTATATCTGATGTACAGTAAACCACACATATTTTACAGCATAAGCTTTGAAAGACGTACATCTTCATGAAGCCGCCATTGTGATCAAGGCCATGAATACAGCCATTCCCCCTGAGTTTCCTTTTGCCCCTGTATGAGCCCCTGTCCTCCCCAGCCACCTTCCAGGCACCCACTCTGGAGCCTTCACTTCTTGTCTGTGAGTGGGGGGAGGAGTCCTTTCCAGGGGCAGGTATGCCTGTGTACATCGGTGCCGTGCTGACTCCTCTGGAAGCTTCCACCGGCCTCCAACCTCCGGGTGCCTGCTTCCCGCTTCCCTCACCCCACTCCCATCTCTCTCGAATCCTAGATGCCTCACCCCAGCAATCCCAGCCTACCCCTCAGTCCCCTCTCCTTGAATGGCAACCGCCATGGCTCCATCTGGGAGAGAGCACAGGTTTGGGGCCACACAGCCTGGCTCTGAACCGCCTCTGTCACCTGCCAAGTGGAGTTTCCTCGTCTGTCAGGACATAATAACAGTGCGTTCTCCCTGTGGGTTGTTGTGAGGATTAAACAAGCTGACGGTGTCTGGTCCACGGTCAGTGTCTGATGTTGACGTGCTGTCTTCACTACCTGCTTCTTGCTGAGCAAGGGCCACTGGCCGTAGCTGGAGGCTAGGAGGGGGTGAGCTCCCATGAGCCTGGTGCCCTCGCCCCGGCCCGGCGGCTCCCTTCCAGCCGCGAGCCTTTCCTCCTCCTCTGCCTTACCCTTCACTCTCGGCACGACCCAGCCTCCCACTTCACACGGAGAGGAGGAACATCAGGAGGGAACTTCCTGGCCTCCCACCCAGCCCCAAACGGAGCTCCATCTGCACCGTCCTCTCAGCTGTCTGGGGAGGAAGGAGCCCTCCCCCTCCCCTCCCTCGGCTTGTCCCCACCCCTCTGCTTCCTCAGCATCCTGCTCCCCTCCACCCCTCTCCTCGGCCCCCTTCCCTCCATTCACGAACCAGCTGTCTCCCCGGTTCTAACAGAACCTTCCCCGCTCCCAGCTACTGCCTTTTCTTTCAGCCTGAACGCGTGCCAGGGACTCTGTCTCAAATGCCACATGATTGTCCTCGCAGAGTCTAGTCTGTAGCCGGGACAGCCCATTTCACAGGCCCTCCCCTGAGGGAGGAATGGTGCCAGGCCCACGGAAACCCGCTCTTGTGTCCCCTTCCCCTCAACCCTCAGTGTGCTGACTGAACGCAGATATGGCACTGTCACCAGATCTCCATGGAGTCCCAGCTCAGGGCTGGACAGCACGGGGGGTCTCTTTCCTGCAGCCACTAGCTGGGCTAATGTGGGATGACATGCCTCTCTGATAGTCCTTCCTTGGTTTCGAGGCTGGAAAAGATCCCTTCCAGCCCTGTCAGATGTCCACCCACCACCTGGGTGACAAGGCTCCCGAGTTAGGAAACCGTGGCGACCGCTGTGACACCAGCAGGGACAGGCAAGGCTGTGTCTGGGCGGGCCTCCTCAGGCCAGTGCGTCCTCAGGCCCTGTCTGTGCAGAGTGTGAGGCTGTCCCCGAGAGGTTCTGATGAGTACACAGCCCTCTTTGCTTCAAACGCCTCCCCTGCCCACCTGGAAGACACTGGGCTGTTCTCCTGACCTACTTCTCCTGAAGTGTGTGGACTCCCCAAGGGCTGCTGGGGTGGGCGGGCCACGTGTGTGCGGCACGTGTGTACACATGTGTGCGATTCTCCTACCTTGGGCTTTGGCTCTGCCAGGTCACTTCAGGCCGTTCTGTGTCCCCTGGGCACTTGGCTGGCAGCTGCCAGTAGCTACAAGCCCTCCTCCCTCCCACACTCAGGGACAGGTGGCGCCTGGCCCATCCCTGCCCCTTTGGCCCCAAAGTTGTCCTGGGCAGGTCCTGGACAGGCCCAAGGCACAGCCGCGGTGGATGGGGCTTAGGCCCACGTGTGCCGCTCACCTCAGGGTTGGCCCGTGCTCTAACCACTACCCCACATTGCCTCTCTTCAGCCTTGGTGCTCCTTGCTTCTTCTCCTCCACTATTCCTGAACCCTCCCCTATCTGCTTCACTTCCCCTGCCTGACACCTCCCTGTGTCTACGACTCTCAGGTCCCGCTCCTGCACGCGCTGATTCCTGCCTCTGCTGAGTACCAGCCTTCGGACAGGGTCTGCCTGTTCTCTCTCAGGGCCCCTGCTGAATACCTTGGGGTGGTCTCAGCAGTGTCCCCGTCTGTCCCATCCCCAGGTCAAGGGCTCCCCAGGGGCAGGGGCTAGATGGGATTCAACCCTCTCCCTCATCCCTCTCCTCGTTCAGAGGGTCCAGCTGTGGGGGTCCCCCTCACCCATTTTCCCTCCTTCCACCCTTCCCTCTCTCTGCAGGTCCGCTCTCCGCAGATGTAAGGAGACTAGAAATCAATCCGTACTCCCGTCCCTGCTGCTGCGTCATCCCCCAGGTACACACTGCCTGTGCCCCAGTTCCGATGCATGTGACTTAGAGGCTCAGCGGGGAGCGACGGAGGCGCACGGGCATTGAGGCGCGGCAAGCTTGGCCTTGATCCTAACGTGCGCCACTTGCTAGCCGGGTGACCTTGGACAAGTCACGCCCTTCCCTAGGTCTCAGCTTCCACTCCATACGATAAAGATCATAATAGTAACAAAAAGAACATCATCATAGTACTAACACTTGGGTAGACTTACTGCACGCCAGGCCCTGTCCTCAGAACTAACTCATCTAACCACCATAACTCCAGGAAGCCGGCACTGCTATTATCCCCATTTTCGAGACAAGGGAAATGAGGCACGAAGACTGAGGAACTTGCCCAAGGTCACACAGCTAGTGTTGGGACTGGCTCCAGAGTTGGTACTCTTAACCACCACGCTTTCCCCAAGCAGAATGTTGGCAATGTCTCACCCAGATCCCTCAGCGTCGAGGTGAGGAAACTGAAGCCCAGGAGAGGGCAGTCCTCAAAGCATTTGATCATCATGGCCAACGCTGCACCCACTGGAAGGAGCAGCTGCAGACCGGGCGGCTGTGAACCTGCCGGCACAGGCGGTGAAGGTCCCTGCTGACCTCCATTCACGCCACGCCATCGGCACCGCATTCGCCCACACTCCAGCTGCCGGGGCTGCCGGGGACCCACATGCCTTGCACCTCAAGGGTGTGTCCTCACAGGCCCCGAGGGAGGCCCCCATCTGCCATCTGTGTTGTTGGGGACGATGGGGGTGCCCCGACTTCACGGCAGCAGTCGTGGCTCTGCCACATGCTGGGAGGGCCACCGTGGTGGGGGAGGGTTTCCCAGGCAAGAAGCAAGACAGAACCGCCTACCACTTCCTGCCGTCAGTTGGCTCGAGCTGGGCACCACCCTTATGAAACTGAGCCCAACTCATCATCCAATTCGGGCCTACTTTGGAATCCCTGTCCCCCACCACAAAACTTATGCACACAAGCACACACATGTGCACACACACAGACACACATGAACAGATACAGTGCTGCCAGCTTGGCAAAATGTCACTCCCTGAGTTCTCACAAGAACCTTGAGAAGGGGGCAAGGTGCTTCCTATTTTCTTTAAACATTTCTTTGAGATGGGTTTCACCATCTTGCCCAGGTTAGTCTCAAACTCCCCAGCCGCTAGTGATCCTCCTACCTCAGCCTTCCAAGTAGCTCTGACTACAAGTGTGCACTACCATGTCTGGCTTTTAAAAAACAGTTTAATAGGAGAATGATTTATATATCACAAAACTTACCCATTAAGTATATAATTTAATGATTTTTAGCATATGTATAGATCTGTGCAACCATTGCCACAAGAGACTGATGCTGTCCATTTTTTTTTGCTTTTTTTTTTTTTTTTTGAGTTGG
>NW_007097689.1:352173-368526 GCF_000164805.1 Carlito syrichta
GCCCAGGCTGGAGTGCAGTGGCACACTCACGGCCACCCCAGTGTCGACCTGCTGGGCTCTGGCAATCCTCCTGCCTCAACCTTCTAAGCAGCCAGAACTACGGGTGCGTGCTACCATGCCCAGCTAACTTATTTTTATTTTATTGTAGAGACAAGGTCTTGCCAAGTTGCCCAGGCTGGTCTCGAACTCATGGGCTCAGGTAATCCACTTGCCTCGGCCTCTCAAAGTGCTGGTATTATAGGCTGAGCCAACGAGCCCGGTCAATGCTTTCCATTTTATAGATGAAGAACAGAGGTCCAAGAGGCTGATGATTTGCCCGGTTGTGGCAAATGCAGCCAATCTTCCACCAGACATGTGTATCCTCTTCTCCACTACAAAGCCACTGCTGGAAAGTGGCTGTCCAGCAGGGAACTACAGTTCTCAGCCTCCTCTGCATCCTCCATGTGACTGGCCTCCCTGCTGGACTGTGAACACAAGTGGTGTGTGTCGCTGCCAGCCCGAGGCTTCTAAGAATTGGGAAAGTTTCCTCTATTCTCCCTTCTGCTTGCTGGCTTAATGCAAAGGACTCCAAAACCCTGAGAGATGGTGAAGCCACAAGATAGGAGGAATCTGGGCCCCCAGATCACCATGGGGAAGACGTCCTGCAGGTGAGGATCCCTCATTCTGCATTGCTATGTGAGCCACTGCTATTGTGTTCAGCTGCAGAGATACAGGGGGCTTGTTTGTTACAGCAGCTGGCACTACCCCAATTCAAGGGTAGCAACTAGCCAAAAGAGCCAAGTTTTGAGCCTCAGTGTGTTCAACTGCCTGGAACATGGCCAGAGAAAGTTAACCAGGATAGTGATAACACTAGAGACCAAGTGACAAGAACCCAGCTACAGAAGTGAGTAAAGGGTGACCAGCCTCTGAAGAGAAGAGGGGCTGCTCTTACCCCATCTCATGCGAGAATAATACTACCAGCCAATATTGACTGAGCATGTACCAGGGGCTGTGCTAACCACTGTGGATTAAATCACATCATAATCACAACCTTGGGAAGTAGGTGCCACTATTACTATCCACATTTTACAGAAAGGGATACTGCTGTGGTATCAAAACTCACATTGATATCTAACTGCCATTCTAACAGTATTGGGAGGTGGGGGGGCTGGGAGTCGTGGTGCACACCTATAATCCCAACACTTTGGGAGGCCAAGGTGGGAGGATTGCTTGAGATCAGGAGCTGGAACCAGCCTGGGCAACATAGCAAGACCTCGTCTCTACAAAAAAAGTCAAAAATATTAGCTGGGCATAGTGGCACACCCCTATAGTCCCAGCTACCCGGGAGGTAGAGGTGGAAGGATCACTTGAGTTCAGGAGGTCAAGGCTGCGGTGAGTGGTGATTTGTACCACTGCACTCCAGCTTAGATAACAGAGTTGGACCCCAACTCAAAAAAAAAGGTGAGGCTCTGCCTTCATGAAGGAATTAATGCTGTTACATGGGAGTGGCTCCTTATAAAAGGGCAGGTTCGGTCCCCTTTTGGACAGTCCCTTCCTCCCTCCCTCTCTTTCTCTTGCTCTTTCACCATGAAATGACATAGCAAGAAGGCCCTCGCCAGACGCTGGCACCTCCAGAGCCACGAGAAATAAATCCTTGTTCGTTATAGATCACTCGGTCTTGGGTATTATCATAGTAGCACAAAATGGACTAAGGCAGATACTGAGGCACAGATGGGCTAAGTCACTTGTCCCAGAGCCAATAATGATCAGCGCTGGGATTTGAACTCAGGCTACCGGGCTTCAGACCTACACTGTACTGAATTTGAGGCTCCAGAAAGGCAGACCCAGGCAGCCAGCAACCCAGAACAAGACGCAGCAGGGAGGAAGTACATTCTCTTTGCTGGGGGTGGAGAAGCAGAGGCTGGATATTCATCTGTTGGGGAGTCAGTGGGGGGTGAGAAGGACCAAGTGATGGCAACCAGGCCTTCAATTCTTACTCTAAGGGTTCTAAGATTCTCTGTCTCCATGGAGGTCCTCTCCCTCAGGCCACTAGACATAGGCTCTGCCCTTGGTATGGGCAAACTCTATTGGCTGGGCGTGGTGGCTCACGCCTGTAATTCCAGCACTTTGGGAGTCTGAGGCAGGAGGATAACTTGAGACTGGGAGTTTGAGACCAACTTAGGCAACATAGCGAGACCTCGTCTCTACAAAAAAAATTAAAAAATTAGCCGGGTGTGGTGGCACATGCCTGTAGCCCCAGCTACTCAGGAGGCTGAGGTAGAAGGATCCTCTGAGCACAAGAGGTTGAGGCTGCAGTTAGCCATGATTATGCTACTGCACTCCAGCAGGGGTGAGTGAGACCCTGACTCAAAAAAAAAAAAAAAGTATCTTCAACAAAGTCCTGGCTGGAGGGATGTCATTGACGGGTTGCGCATTCCTGGGTGGGTGACCATGCTTCTGGGCTAGAGCTACTATTAAAAGTCCTTGTGAGGAAAAGCAGCCTCCTGGTGGAATTTCAGACACTGAGGGGGAGCAAGGAGCACCTCTGACCTCTCTCACTAGCTTCACTTTGCACCTTTGTAACATGAGGGGGCTGGAGTGGCATTCCCTCGGGCTGCAGGGCTCAGCTGGCTCTTCCATCTCCATATCCCTTGCCCCTAAGTTCCTCCTCAATCCTTCTTTTTTTTTTTTTTGAGTTGGAGTCTCACTCTGTCGTCTAGACTGGAATGCAGTTGCACGCTCCTGGCCACCGCAGCCTCAACCTGCTGGGCCCCAGCTATCCTTCTGCCTCAGCCTTCCAAGTAGCCAGAATTACAGGTGCGTGCTACCACGCCTGGCTAATTTTTTATTTATTGTAGAGACAAGGTCTCCCCAAGTTGCCAGGGCTGGTCTTAAACCCGCGGGCTCAGGCAATCCACTCACCTCAGCCTCCCAAAAGTGCTGGGATTACAGGCTGAGCCACCAAGCCCAGCCCTCCCCGATCCTTCTTATATCCGTAGTTAGATAAATTGTCTTAAGACTAGATGACGCAATCCTTGCCTTGCTCACACATTTGTCTTGAATGGCACGTGTGTTTTCTCTTACTCAGCATCAATTTCTCTTTCTTTGGGTAATGGCTCTCTCTCTGTCCATGTGGTTCAGGGGCGATGTCTCTACCCTGTCTTGGGGAGGGCTGACCCAGACCTAGCCAACCGGTGGACCCATCCCATCTGCCAGGCCATTCTGACTGCTTCAGAGATGAACAAGTGACCAAAGGTGACCCACTGAGATCTAGCCCTAGGACTTTTGCTGCAGCTGTCAGGAAAGAGGTACCCTTTCACCCTGGCCTGCAAAGCTGGAGCACACAGATCTGGAGCTGCCGGAGGCTGACTTTCTGCCATGAGGAGGGAGGGGACCTGCTGGAGAATGAAACAACAAAGAGGTGAGCAGTGATAAGGACAAGAGGGAGAGATTTTTTAAAAATTTTCTTTTTCTTTTGAGTCAATAGTCTTGCTCTGTTGCCCAGGCTGGAGTGCAGTGGCATAATCACAGCTCACTGCAGCCTCGATCTCCTGGGCTTAGGTGATCCTCCACCTCAGCCTCCCAAGTAGCTGGGACTACAGGCATGTGCCACCACTCCTGGCTTATTTTTTTATTTTTACTGTTTTTGTGGAGACAAGGTCTTACTGTGTTGTCCAGGCTAGTCTCAAACTCCTAGACTTAAGCGATCCTCCTGCCTCGGCCACCCAAAGTGCTAGGATTACAGGCATGAGCCATTGCCCCTGGTCCAGGGGGAGAGATTTCTGATGATTTTGAGCTCTGGGTCCAGGTATGTCTAAAGCCAATTACACTCAATATTTGTTTCACAAATCAATTCGCCTCCTTTTCGGCTGAATTAAGCTGGTCTGAGTTGGGTTTATGTAACTTGCAACCTACTTGGGCCCAGGCACTATGTAGGGTGCCAGCATGGGGCAGGTACATTAGAGTGAATGGGAATGGGTCTACAAATCAGGAAGGTGGATAAAATATGGACACAGTAACCCACGGGGCCAGGAAGACAATGGTCAGTGCACCAGCACTTCCAAGGAGGGCCTGCAGTGGGGATCAGGGTGGCTTCCCCTGGCAGGAGGTGATGCCTGAGTGGGCCTCGAAGGGGACGAAGAGCCCAGCAAGAAACCCAGGAGCTCCTTGAAAGCAAGCCCCATGCCTTAATCATCTTGCTATTCCCGGCACTTACCGGGGGGTGACAAATGCTGGGTGAATAATCCTCGACTGTTTGGGAAGCTGTAACTTTTTATATCTTGGCTTTCCTGAATGCGACCCTGCAGGCACATTGCTATTTTCCCAGGGGCCTGCGTGAAGTATCATCAGCCCCATTTTACAGACACAGAGGCTGATGGCCAGAGGGAACAGTGATTTGCTCAACGTCACACAGGAAGTCGGTGGCAGGGCTGGGCTAGACGCCAGGGCATCTGCAGGGCGAGGTACTGACTCCCTCTGGCAGCCCCAGCCTCAAGTGCAGCACAGAGGGGAGTGGCTGTGAGCAGTAACAGCCACTGTGAGCAGAGAGGCTGAAGGTGCTATAATAGGCTGATGACAGTGGGAAGGAAAGTGGAGAATAGCTGACATTCAGGGAACCCCTGCATGTGCCAGATGCCTCATGTAAGTGAACGCATCTCCTCCTCACTATGGTCGGCATGAGACTATTATTAACCTCAATTTACAGATGGGGAAACTGAGGCAAAGAGCAGTCATATCACTTGGTCAAGATCATCCACTTAGTAAGTGGCAGGGCCAAGATTCAAATCCAGACATCGTCCTTCTGGTGTCCAAAAGCTTACCCATGATGCTTTACTGCCTCTAAAATGATATAGTAGAAACTAACATTAGATTTTTCTTTTTCTTCTTTTTTGTGTTGGAGTCTTACTCTGTCACCCAGGCTGGAGTGCAGTGGCATGCTCACAGCCACTGCAGCCTTGACCTGCTAGGCAGATGATCCTTCTGCCTCAGCCTTCCAAGTAGCTGGAACCACAGGCACGTGCCACCACGCCTGGCTAATTTTTTAAAAAACTGGCCGGGCTCAATGGCTCAGCCTGTAATCCCAGTGCTTTGGGAGGCCGAGGTGAGTGAATTGCCTGAGCCCGTGGGTTCGAGACCCGCCTGGGCAACTGGGCGAGAACTCATCTCTACAATAAATAAAAAATTAGCTGGGTGTGGTAGCACACCTGTAGTTCCAGCTACTTGGAAGGCTGAGGCAGAAGGATTGCTGGATCCCAGCAGGTCGAGGCTGCGGTGACTGGGATCGTGCTATTGCACTCCAGTCTGGGCGACAGAGTGACTCCGACTCAAAAAAAAAATTATTGTAAAGACAAGGTCTCGTCAAGTTGCTCAGACTGGTCTTGAACCCCTGGGTTCAGGCAATCCTCTCATCTTCGCCTTCCAAAGTGCTGGAATTACAGGTATGAGCCACTGCGCCCAGCCTAGTTTTTTTTCCCGTCGTGCTAAGGCTTTCCATTAGTCCCATTTTGCAGATAAGGACACTGAAGCTCAGAGAAGCTAAGCAACTTGCCCAAAGTTACTCAGTTCCTGAATGGCGGAGCCAGGATTGAACCCCGAACTTCCCCCTGCTCTCTCTCTCCTTGTCTACACTAGGTCTCTGACTCACAATGCCAGGCCTCCCTCCAGCCCTGCTGTCTTCAGCACCACAGGCCTGGACAGCACCAGGCTGGTCCAGCACTCAGCACAAGGCCAGGGAAGACTCGGAGGATAGGGAGCTAGGATGGAGAAAATGCTGCAGAATTGGAACCCAGGCCCCAGGGCTAGAAGGGTACATATGGGGATATTCCATGTATTTGACCAAACTCTGCCGATAGATACTGAGATCATGGCCAACCTTCTGCTACACTATACAATGAGTGCCCTTGTACAGAAGCCATTTTGCAGTGTGCAGGTGTACCTGAATGATGAAATCAAGAAATAGGGCTGTGAGTTAAAGGGTAAGTGTGTTTGGAATTTCTGGAAGCACTCAATGCCCCCCAGAGAGCTGTGCCATGAAGCAGAGCTGCTTCTTGGTGGATCGTGGCAACTGCCACTAGCTTCCTCACCCATTCTGGGGCTCCATATCACTTTGAGACAAGGCCAGACAGTCCCAGGTGTTTAGTGGGCTACCTTGAATTGGGGGGAAGTAAGAATCAGTTTCTCATTTGCTCAGATTTGCATAAAGTAACTCTAGAGTCAACACCAGACATTCATAAAGATGCCTGACCGTCCTCAGCACCCACCTGGTCACTCCCCACTCCCTCCCACCGGTCTGAGACATCATCAGTCACCTGTCAGCTACCACCACCACTTCCTAGCTGGTCCCTACTCCTCACAGTTCATTCTTGACACAGCGGCCAGGGAGCATCACTTTATTCCCAGGCTCCACACCTCCGGGCTCCCAGCACATTCCAAAGCCCTTGCCTCCCTTCACCCCTCCCTTCTCACTGCTCCCTGCAACACGCCACTCCCTGCCTGGCCACTCCCTGCCTGGGCTCATAGGCCTCCCCAACTATCCGCACAGCTCGCTCCCTGCAAGTTCTGCTCCAAGGACACCAACGCTGGCTGAGAGGGATGCCCTACTGCACTTCCGATCCCCCACACCCTGCTCTGTTTTCCCTCAGCAGGATGTATCACTTTCTGATGTGTTATGTAATTTGCTGACTTCTGACATCTACTGTGATTGTCTCTTTCTGCCACCAGAACTTAAGCACCTGGAGGGCAGGGACTTTGTGGTCTGGTCTTGTTTATTGCTGTATTCTCCAGCAGCTAACATGTACCTGACACATTGTAGGTGCTCAATACATGTTTCTTGAATGAATGAATGTACCAATGAATCTCTGGGGAGAAGGATGGGAACTGAGTGAGGCATAGGAATGAAACTTTTCACTGGGTACAATCCTGTTGGGTCTAGGGAGTACAGAGCCACGTGTGGTTGGGGACCAGACGATGCCAGAGAAAAAGTACCAGCGGAGGTCACACCTGCTGGCCTACCTGCCTGGCATGAGGGCTGATATCCCCTGAGAGGGGCCAGAGAAGAACAATGTACCTCTGAAGTCCCAAAGCGGGTCAACCCATGCTCAGGAAGGTGGAGGCGCTGGGGAGCCCCCCTTTACACCCTGCCTGAAGTGGAGCCCTCCTGCAATGTTCCCGAGACAGATGTCCCAGCCTGACTCTCTGCCTCTTAACACCTTCCTGAAGGATGTCCAGTGTGGAAGTCTGTTTGCACATGGATTCTCCTATTCACTGCTGGGGAGTGGGGGCCCCACAAAGAGGCTTGTGAGGTGCCTGGAAAGACTGGCCTCTGCGGCTGGTCCCCAGGGAACACTGGCCAGTCCCTCCTTCTCTCCAGTTTCCCAATCTATGAAATGAGCGAATCCAGCAGTTCTCATTCCTCTATGGGCCGCCATGAGGCTCAGGACCTTCTCCCCTGAAAAGTGTCCCCATGCAGCGCATGCATGCTTCTATGTACAATAGTGGGGTCAGGGCTCTTGGGAACACAGAAGATGCTAGCTAAGGTCTCTCTTTCCCTTGGTCTCCAACACAAATATAGACCCCATCAAACATTCTATTCTGGTTCAAAAGGAGGAGGAACAGGAGAATATTATGCTTTTTGATTAATTAATTAATTAAGTTAGAGATGTGGTCTTGTTATGTTGCCCAGGATGGTCTCAAATTCCTGGGCTCAGTCAATCCTCCCTCCTGCCTTAGCCTCCCAAAGCACTGGGATTACAGGCATGAGCCACCACGCCCAGCCTATTTAATTATATTTTTCTGAGTCAGAGTCTTATTCTGCTGCTCAGACTGGAGGACAGTGATACAATCATGGCCCACTGCAGCCTCTATCTCCTGGGCTCAGGAAATCCTTCAGTCTCAGCTTCCTGAGTAGCTGGGACTACAGGTGCACACCACCATACCCAGCTAATATTTTTTAAGGTTTTTTTTTTTTTTTTTTTTGAGTTGGAGTCTCACTCTGTCGCCCAGACTGGAGTGCAGTGGCCACTCCCAGCCACTGCAGCCTCGACCTGCTTGGCTCCAGCGATCCTTCCGCCTCAGCCTTCCGAGTAGCCAGAATTATAGGCGCGCACTATCACGCCTGGCTAATTTTTTGATTTTATTGTAGAGATGAGGTCTCGCCTGCCCAGGCGGGTCTCGAACCCACGGGCTCAGACAATCCACTCACCTCAGCCTCCCAAAGGCGTGGGATTACAGGCTGAGCCACCGAGCCCAGCTTGTTTGTTTTTTTAGAGACAAGGTTTTGCTGTGTTGCCCAGGCTGGTCTCAAACTCCCAGGCTCAAGCAATCCTCTCACCTAGCCTCTCAAAGGGATACAGGCATAAGCCACTGTGCCTGGCCAAAAATATTTTTTGGGGGGGGGGGTTGGAGTCTCACTCTGTCGCCCAGACTAGAGTGCTGTGGCACGCTCCCGTCCACCGCAGCCTCGACCTGCTGGTCTCTGGCGATCCTTCTGCCTCAGCCTTCCGAGTAGCCAGAACTACAGGTGCGTACTACCACACCTGGCTAATTTTTTATTTATTGGAGAGATGAGGTCTCACCAAGTTGCCCGGGTGGGTCTTGAGCCCACAGGCTCAGGCAATTCACTCGCCTTGGCCTCCCAAAGTGCTGGGATTACACGCTGAGTCACTGAGCCCGGCTCAAAAATATTCTTAAATCTCCTCTTGGTCTTCCTTTCAGGGTACAAATCCTGGCCCCGTCTCTTCTTAGCTATGTGACCTTGGGCAGGTTGTGCCACCTGCCTAAGCCTCAGTAAAATGGGGCTGAGAATGCCCATTTAATGATAGGGCACAAAGGAGACATTCAGAAAGAATGTGCCAGACAGAAGGCCTGGGACCTTGGTTCTGTCATTAACTCTGCAGTGACCTGGGGTATGGCCATATTTTCACTATGCCTTGGTTTTCTATTCTGCAACTGGAGGCCATTTGGTTTGGCTAAATCTTACCCCTAGAACCTGCTCAAGCCAAAATGGACTTTGGAGATCATCTGACCCAGCTCCCCCATTTCCCAGAAGGGGAAACTGAGAGGAAGAGCTGGGACTTGCCCAAGATGTAGTTGCAGAAACTGCTAACAAACATTCTTTCTCACTGTCTTTCCTACCAGGGAAGCCTGGGGTTCTTGGTGCTGTGAGTCTCTGTGGTTGGCTCTGGCCTCTGCCTCAGCCTCCCCTCCCAGCTGGTGCAGCCCGCCCCTTCCCTGGGGCACATCCTTAGGGTGGCTATTAATAGACCATGATGCTGCCTGCTGGCAGCTGGTGCCCAGAGCTGGAACGGGCTCTCTAGCCTCTCTTGCCCTCCCCAGCAAGCCCTAAGGGAGGCGGGAGCCCCAGCCTCACCCTCCTGGCTACTTGACAGCCCAAGGCCTGAGGCAGCCCCTGGGGCATGGGAAGAAGCATGAGCTGGGGAAGTCTTCCTAGCCGAGCTGCCTGGGTGCAGCGGCAGCCCAGCACTCAGGGGTATCAGCAGGCGTGGAGGGCAGTGGGCATGGTGGGTACTTGTCACTGGTTGACAGGCCAGAGCCCTGGGCTGGATGTCCAACAGTGGACAAGTGGTGGCCTTGAGAGACGGCTGGGTAAGTAGAGGCTCCCAGCTGCAGCCCTCACCTCCTCTGCCTCCCCGAGCTCCCTCAGCCCAGGGCAGGCACTCACCGCCATGTCTGGCCAGGGAGCTCTGGGTTGGTCACTTATTGTCTCTGTGCCTCCATTTCCTCATCAGTAAACCAAGGGTAATAACGGTGTGGGTTAAGGTATTATTAGAAATAGCCAACATTTGTGAACTACTTAGGGTAGAAGTACTTTATATGTATTGGCTTGATCCTCACAACAATTCTAGAAGCAGCTATTATTATTCTTACGATATCCCTCACAGTCAGGAAACTAAGACTCAGAGAAGGGAAGAATAAGTGACGTGTCCTGCGCCACACAGCTAGGAACTGGCTAGAGGTGATCAGTCTGGCTCCACAACATTTCGTAAATTTGTGGTGCACACCTACTATGTGCTCGGCACTGTTCTTGGACGTGGAGTCCATTCGTGAGCCAAACAGCCCTGTCCTCAGGAACTCACGCCCTAGTGTGTAGGCAGAGAAGGAGAGAGACGCGTGAGAGGTGTGTTGAGTAAGAGATATGTGTCGGGCAGTCGGAAGTCCTGAGGGAACAGGGCTGGAAAGAAAGCGAGGGGACTGCAGGTGGGTGGCAGGACGTGTCCCAGTGAGAAGGCTGCAGGTGCATGGGCACTGTGGGGACAGTGTGGAGGCGCTGAGGAAGGACTGTGCTGGCGTGCTCTGGGACAGCGAGAGAGGGACAGCCAACCTGGTTTGGAGGTGAGGAGGGGATGGCCATTGTCCTGTAGGGCCTCGGAGGCCCCGGCACAGACCTGGAGTTCACTCTGAGTGAGGTGCATTCCTAACCCTTTGAAGCCAATCTGTGTGCCAGGCCCAGAGGTAGAGAGAGACTCCAAGGCCAGCCACAGTGACATTCCCCCACTGTCCCTGAATGAGGCTAGGAGGGGGTGTGGGAAGGCCTAGAGGCTTCTGGGGGAGTCCTGGGGCCAAAGCTGTAGACTCCTCACTGCTGCAGTTCTCACCCGGCCCTGCGTGGGCAGAGGCGTGGTGCAGGGCAGTTGAGTGAGGGTGAGTGAATGCAGCTGGAACCAGGCTGTGCCCGGCAGGTCCTTCTGACTGGCCTTGCCTCATGGATGATATAAAGGCGGGCAGAAACTTCCCTGAACCTCAGGTTGGAACCGTGAGTAAATACTTTGACCCTGAGTCTCCATTTTTTTTATCTGTAAAAGCGGGACTCACAGTCCCTTTCTGCTCAGGGCTTTTGGGAACATACACTAACAGCACACCTTTGGAGGATACTAGATGCTGTTCATAGCACTTACAAACATTCATTTCCTCAATCCTCACAATGTCCCTACAAGGCAGATGCTAATGTCATCCCCCTTTTGAGGGGTGGAGGCTCAGAGAAGCTAAGCACCTTGCCCAAGATCACACAGCCAGGGTCAAAGCGTGTGCTTTTTGCCACTAAGCTGTGTTAGCTACGGTCCTGCTATACCTCCTGGAGATACCTGGGTTCAGAGCTGGCAGGACCTGAGCTCCCAAGGTGGGAAGGTCTCAGCCCTGCAAGGCCTTGAGCCCTGGCTTAGTCAGAAGCCCTGTGCTCAGGGGCAGGTGAGCCCTTTCCTGCTATGGTGAAGGGCTCAAAAGACCCAGGTAAGCTGCCCTGCAGGCAGTGGCGGCCAGGGATAGTTATGCAGCCTCTCCAGGGCCAGCCTCTCTGGGTCTCCAACCAGGAGGAGGAGGGAGGCTCTGTCCTGCCCAGCCCCACCCGTGCCTGCCTCCCTGCCCCTTAGGGCCATCCCAATGCCCTGAGGCAGCTGGAACATTCTCAGGTGACCACCTAAAGCCACACGGAAGTAGTGCTGGTGCAATGGGAAGCCACAGCAGGTCCCTGGCCTTGGCTCAGCTCATTTGCATGCCCCTGCAGGGTGTGACAGAAATAATAAGAGCAAACACTTAAGCAGCTGGCACAGCAAAAGTGCTTTACCTGTGTCAGAGTCACTGAATCCTCACCACAACTCTAGAAGTAGGAGCTGTAATTATTATTGTCCTTCTATGTTGGAAGAAATTGAGGCACAGAGGGTAAGTCCTTGTCCAAGGTCAAGTATGCAGCTAGTAAATGACAGAGGTGGGATTCGAACCCTGGCAGTTTGATGCCAGTTTCACACAAATCTTTGGTGGCCCCAGAGCTGGGCTCAAATCCCTGCTCTGGGGCTAATGCAGAGCTGTTCTCAGGGCTAAATGAGGAAACCGTGTCCAGCATGGCACAGAGCACTTGACATTGAAAGATGTTCCACTGCTTCCTTTCCAACTCTAACAGTACACGGTTTCCTGAGTGGGGCTGTGCTGGGGTCTGGACCTGTCCCCTCTCCATGTGTGGCCAAGCTATGGTGGGCGGGTGGCTAGGCAAGAGGGGAGAGGGACTTTAACTGGCCCTTTCAGGCCTAGCTGCTGTGGCCTCCTGAGACCTGGAAGGGGGAGCAGGGGAGTCTGTGGGGGAGAGGGTGGTCTGGGGAAGACTCTGGCCTGGGGCCCATCTGCCTGGGGCAGAAGCCTCCAGAATCGCTTCGGCAGGAAGGCCCTCAGGTGTCTCACCTGGAAGGCAGAGGCCTCAACCACAGAACCCTGGCCAGGCTGCCCAGATCCCACCCACAGGCGGGCTCCAGGACAAGGCTCCAGGAGGTCCCCACAGACTCTCAGCCTTGAAGCCCCTTTCCCTTCCCCCACCCAGAGCAGGGGCAAGCTCCAAGTCCTTCGGCACTACCTGCTACTGCCTCTCAAAGACCCCTTCCTTTCCTTGGAGACAGTACCAAAAGCCCGATGCCTTCCTCGACCAGCTCCCACGGAAGTACAACCGCCAAGCCTTAGTCACCCATATGTCGATGCCCCTTTTAATGAGGGCCAAGGGTTATTGAGCACGTTTGATGCAGCCAACCCTTCCGAGGCCTGGTTCACATTTAGCCCACTTAATCCCTCAACTGCCCTATGAGGCAGGTATTGTCCCCCTTTTACAGATAAGTGAGCTGAGGCTCAGAGAGGGGAAGTGACTTGCTGAAGGTCACACAGCAGTTAAGTGAGACTCAAACACTGGCAGAGTCTAGAGCCTGTGCTCTCAACTATGACACTGCCATCTCTTTTGACCTCAGACTGCCATGGACCTTTGTTCAGGAAGGCGGAACACTCTCTCCCAAGGACATGCCTAGTGGCTGGGGCCCGGTGCTGGCCCTTGGTCCCTGGCCCCATTACTTGGCAACACCCACCTGCTTCATTAATGTTTAGGGCATGTCAATATTTTCCGGTGACTCTTGTATCTAGGCCCCCACTCTCCTGCCTGACCAGAACCTAGAACAGCTTGGACCCAGGCCTTGAAAGTTAGGACAAGTAGGAAGTTTACAGCCAAGAGCTTTGCTTCAGTTCCCCACTGGACACCTGGGTGAAAAGACATCTAGAAAGCAACCCTCAGCAAGACTCGCACCTGGAACCTTGGACTTCTGTTCCTGGGCAAGCGGGCTGGTGGAAATGGGTTGCCTCTAGCCCAGGGGTGAGGCGCAGATGGAGTGGAAAGTAGGACCCGACTGGAGAAGCTCAGGCTCACTCCATCATTGACCCCTAAGGACCCCGGATGGATGCTGCTCTGTGTGTGTTCTGACCTGGCCACGGGGGAGGGACAGGATACCCATGAGTGCAGAACACACACAGACAAAGGTCACCCGCTGAGCAAACATTTCTCTGGCCTCCACCCTGCGCCAAATGCCAGCAGCAGGGGTGGCAGGTCACATAAGTGAGTGAACAGGCCAGGTGGGGCTGGAGAGCAGGGGCTCTGTTTAATAAGGGTGTCATTCTTCAGCTCTGACTTGGGGCTGCCATATGGGTGGACTCTTCAAGCAGATCCCAAATCAGCATTTGTATGTGAAAGCTTGCTTTCTTTCTTTTTTTTAGCACCGACAACAAAGGCAAAAATGTAAAATATACCGGATCAGCAAAAATCGTCTCTAGGCTGCATTCTACCACATGTGCTGGGCTCTGGGTTGGCCCGCGCCGACGCCGCATGGACAAGACAGGCCCGGTTCTCATCTCCTGGAGCTCAGAGTCTGGAGGTGGAGACAAACTCTCAAAGCACATGGAGACACACGCCACTGTCTCCAAGCCACCAAGCCATCGACCACTCAAACTCTGTTCTCTACTATGTGCCAGCCCAGGTCAGCTCAAAAGGGAGCTGGAGGCAGGATGCTGCTACTGAGCCACCCCAGAGCGGGGCTTTTCAGGTCAGGGGAGGAGCACGTGATGGAGGGAGAGACTGAGAGGACATGGCGGAAGTGAGCCAGGAGCAGAGGAGGGCGACTGAGGGCCGAGGCATGGCAGCTGAGAGGTGGTTTGGGGCCAGACTGCAGAGGGCTGTGACTGTGGGGCTACTTTATTCCGGACTCAACAGGGACCCACTGCAGGTTAGCAAGGAAGGGAGGTCTTACTCCTTGTCCCCTGGCTTCCGAATGGTTTTCCCTGATCATGGTGACTCGAATCTCCACTCTTTGGCCTCTGCTCCTGCTGCCTTGCCTGTGGGGGGTGTGACGAGGCCCTCAGCTCCTGGGAACCCCCTGGGGGAAATGAACACCTTCAGTGCTGGGCAGGACAAACCTGGATGCTCCTCATGACCCAGCTGCCATCTGCATCCGCCCTGCCAGCTGCAGAGTGGCTTGTTCTCTGTCATTATCTCTGTGAAATCCACACGCTTGCCCAAGGTCACCCAGTCTTCAGGGCCGTTGGCTCCCCCACAGCCGGTGCTGAGGCTGGCTGCCTCAACTGTCCTTAAATTTGTAGGAGGAGCTGCCAGACATCTGGCTGAAGGGCCCCCCACCCTCCGCTCCTGCTGGTTGCATCCTTACCCTTGGGTGGACGCCAGCAGCAGGTGGGGGTGGGGCATTTGGTGTTGGGAAGCGGGGGGGGGAAAGAGGAATCAGGCTCAGTGCTCCCGAATCCATAGCAGGATGGGGACCAGGTGCCTCCGGTGTGGGGTCAAGAACCGGGCAGCTGAGCCTGGCCAGGCCCACCTCAACTGGCCCCAAGTGTGGTCTGGGAAAACTGAGAAGAGCACAGGGGTCTGATGACCAGGGGAGATCAGAATGAACTGGGAAAGACCTGACTGCAGCACATGGTCCATCACAAACGCTAGCTAAAGGTTTGTTGAATGAATAAATGAACTAAAGAACTACTGGTGGGGCAACCTGTACCCAAAGTCCTGCCTTCCTGAGCCTCAGTCTGCTTTCCTATCAAATGGGTTCAGCATCACTGCTTGCCTGCAGAGGGTTCAGAGAGAAGAGACTGGGGGATCTCCCAGCAGCCCAGAGCGTGTTCCCTCCATGGGGTCCAGCCTTCTTCTCAGGATCTCTGGTACAGAATTTCAGGGTACAACATTCTCCAGAGCCATTTAGGACCCAGGATTCAGGAACTGAGGACCGGGCTGGGGTATACAGAAAGCTGAAGCAAGAACCTGGAATGGCCCTTTGGTTATCTAGGACCCAACCCTAGGCTTAGCCCTGGGTGTTTTGGAGGTTGGGAGGGGAAGGGAAGACCTTGGGTTTGCTGTCCTAAGCATATGGACATTGGGGACAGAAAGGTGCTCTGACCTGATATGGCTTCTTCATCTAGACTACCTCTCCTCCCCAGAAACCGGCACCTCACTTGGGGGAGGACTTGATCCCTCCCTATCCTGCAGGGACCAGAGTGTGGCCTGGGTCAAACTCCCACTGTGTACTGGGTGGGGGGCAGTGGGCAGAGAAAAGAAGGGATTCTCACTCATTCTCTCAAACACACCCCTTCCCTGTTCTCTCGAAGACAAAGACGCACACCCAGAGCCCTAGTCATTGCCCACAGACTCTACTGCAGTCCCCTCACCTGTGTGTGGGCACCCCCAAATTTTCTCCTCCCTGGGGGGGCCTCACTTGAGAACTCAGCCTGGCCTTGAGGGGAAGGGTATATACACTCCAAGGACCTAGGGTCCGGGACTCCAGGCTCACAGTGTTTTGGGGGAGCTCTCCACCCCGTTTCCCCCTCGCCCTGGCACAAGGGGTTACACCACCACTCCCCGGTGGGGCCAGGAAACTGCGCCCAAACCTCAAGGCTAGGGCGTGGGGTGGGGGAAGGGAGACGAGGAGGGGGCGGCTCCTCCGAGCGAGACACAAAGAGACGTCCTTCAGCCTGGGCTCCATGGCGACGCTGGGGAGGGGGGAAGCGCGCACCCAATACTTCCTTCCCCACCTGCAGGGCTATAGGGACCGCGGTGGCCACTCACCTGCCGCCCCTTACCTGGGCCCGGCTTACCTGGGCTGGGGCCGCGGGGACGCCGCGGCAGGGGGCCTGGGCGCCGTCTCGATCTTCGTCAGCCCGGCCCCGGGGGCTCAGGGCGCCACAGTCATGGGCCGGGTTGCAAAAAGTGCCGCAGGGGGCTCAGGCGCCCCCGTCCTGGAGCTTTGGAGGGGGGTCCCCGAGGCTTCTGCTGGTGAGGGGGTATCGCTTGCCGTCCTCGGGTGCCTAGCTTTGGGGTTTCTGAGTACCGGAGTTGGGGGGGACTGGGATCTCCTGATCTAGGGGCGTTCTGAGCTGGGTCTTCGTGTCTTGAGGTGTGGAGTTGTAACGACCGGGAGCTTGGGAGGGGGGTTCCCGCAATCCCGGGCGGGGGGGCGCTGCGTTCTAGGTCTTGGGGGGCCCGGGCTGAAGAGGGGAGCCTTCGCGGCACCGTAGGGGCGTCGCCGTCTTCCAGACACAGAGGCAGTCTCCGCTTTCCCC
>NW_007097689.1:369260-371408 GCF_000164805.1 Carlito syrichta
TTTTCTAGGTCAGAGCCCACGGGGGGGCAAGAACGAGGTTAGGGAGGACTCGGGGGAGTCTGAGGGGGTCGCCTGGTCCAGCTTCCCGGCCCCTGAGGGACCGGACTGCCCCAGACTGTCCCAGTCTGCGCTGGCGGGGCGGAGCCTGCGTCTGTTTCAGGGAGGGAAGACAAACCCAAGCTCTGCAGTCGGATATGCATTCATTCATTCACGCGTCTGTTTGTTCACGCGCCCGGCCGTCCGCCTATCTTCCCTTCCGTCCACCCTATTTGAGAGAGACCTCTGAAAACGAACAGCCTCCTTAGGGAAGAGGGCGAAAACTTGGGCCTTGGGGGCCATGCCCAGCTCAGGTTGCTTTTGTGACCCCTGCTGTAAACAGGCAGTGATTTTGTGGAGAGAGGCAGCTGGGATGGATTGCTCGCCAGATAGACGGGAAGAAAGGAGATTCTACGCAGAGGTAGCAATAGGTGTAAACATCCGGGTGTGAAGGAGCACTGTCTGTTTGATAACCCGCGATCGGTGGCCCTGATGGAGTGGGGTGGATGAGGACAGAGATGAGATGAGAGACAGCTCACCCAGGCCCCATTCTCTCCCTCGCTCGACCCATCCCTGCTGCACACTTCTTCCCTAGTGAGAAAGCCCCCAACACACCTGGCACCACCTCTATTTCTTCCAATTCTGTTTTCTCAGCCCAGCCTGCTCTTTCCAGCTTCTAGAGCTTTTGGAGCCAGGGGTTGCAAACTCAAATACTTATAGGTCACATAATTAGTGACAGGGTCAGGTGTAAGGCGACAGGGTGTGGTGATAGAGACGAGGTAAACCAGAGGTCTTGCGGGCTGCGTGTGGCCAGATGATATTTCAAGAGAAGCAGGGAATCTATATTCCAACAAAAAATCTTACAACTTTTAAATGTTTGAAGCTGATTCCCCAAATTCGGAAATACCTCATAAGCTCCATACTCACCCTTTGGGGACAAATCTGACCCCCGGGCCATCAGTTCACAACCTGTGAACCAGAGTAATAGTCCAGTTCCTCAGTGCTACAGTTCCTCATTTGTCTTTCTCCCGCCTGTGTCTAAACTCTTTTTTTCTAGAATCCAAGTCCTTTGTGACTATCAGCTCTGCAAAATGCAAATTGGATTGGGTTGCTCCTCTAGGTAAAATTTCCAAGGACTCCCCGAGTACCTCTTGAGTAAGGCTTATCCTGGCATTCAAAGCCCTTGGCATTTGGAGCCCGCTTACCATTCCCCTGCTGAGGACTCTTGTTCTCTGCTCAGCCTTGATCTCAGTCACAGTGTTCTAGAACATCTGCTTTCTTGTGCCTGCATGCCTTCATACACTCAGTTTCCTCTGTCTAGAACATCTTTCCTCTCCTCCTCGTTTTCCAAACAAGTTATCTTCCAAGAACTCCTCCACGCCCACCCTTCCCTCCTCTCCCATTCCTCCTTGCCCTGCCAATGTACAGGAGTTTCAACTTTTACCTTCACTTTGTTCTAATCCTCTCCAAGACCTTAGTGCCCCAAACAAATGAGTAGAAGGATATGAGTTTTTGGGCAGGCAGTAGAGGGGGACTGGGGAGGGAAGAAGCAGGAAGGAAATGTCTTTCTGTGTCTAACAACTGAGTCCCAGAACGCAAGAGGTCCGAGGGCACTTTCTTCTCTTTACAGATGAGGAAACTGCTTCCTAGAGAGGGATGGGGTAGAACCAGGCCTTGAGATACTCCCAGCCGTGGTTATCAAGGGTTAGCCAGTTCAAGGCCAACCTCTGCAGAAACCGTCCCTGATTCCTCACCTGGGGTTTGATGACCCACAATGCAATTAGTGAAGATTTGCCAAAATGCATCGTGGGTGATCAAGTCCCTTCACCCTCAGCTCTGCGGGGTGGGAAGTCTCCGTACCCAAAGGGTTATACTCTTGCCAGAGGGCACAGCAAATGTCCCATTAAATTTAAGCTATGGCTACTGCCAGGAAACTTCGGACTCCATGTGTTCTGGGACCAGCAGGCAAGAAGAGGAGTCACCATCTCGGCAGTTGTAACTGACCCTGGTCAAGGGAAGAAGGCGGGACTGTTTTACAGATAAGAATAGGGGAGAGCTGGGCTCGGTGGCTCAGCCTGTAATCCCGTGTCTTTGGGAGGCTGAGGTGAGTGG
>NW_007097689.1:371712-373187 GCF_000164805.1 Carlito syrichta
TGCACTCCAGTCTGGGCAATGGAGTGAGACTCCGACTCAAAAAAAAAAAAGAAAAAGAAAAAAAGAATAGGGGAGAAATACGTGGCAATCCGGTGACACGTGGGTTATAATAACCAAGAGTTTAGAGCCCTTAGGACTGAAGGGTTGGGTCACACCACTCAGGTAACCCATCAAGACCTCCCAAGGCGATCGTTGGGGGTGTGGATAATTCAGCGTGGATAGTAGAGAGTGGAAGGATGAGTACCAGAATAGCACTGAGATAACTGCAGCAGGGGCAGCGGGGCCTGTCATGTGCTCCACTAATGGGACAAAAGATCTAACTTGAGAGCTCACTCTAAAGTTTTCCCTGAGAAAGACAGGCTCACAGGATCCATGGAAGAGCTGTGCAGCACAAGGTGTGGAATGGGTCAACCATGACAACGCACCACTCAGTCCTCTGACTTCAGGGAAAGTGATTGACCAAGGACAGCAGCTGTGAAAGCCATCTAAGGTTCACACAGGAGGTTCCTGTTTGCTTCCTACGAGCTGATCCCAGCCAAGGAACTAAGGCATACTTGTTCCTTGGAGACACAGGACTCCTCTGATGGGCAACTTTGGATCAAGGACTTCCCCTTGGCTTTGTGGAAATGTTCTTAATATTGCACTGCAGTCTAAGACGCTTCCCATCCCACCTTCCTTCCTTTTGTCTCTCTTCCAAGTGTTAGATCTATTCCAGTCTGATGGTCCTCCCAGCCTCCTCTGCCTTCCTCCCTCTTTTTCCCTCCCAACTGTTTTCCCCAATAAATCGCTTGCACATCTCACTCCATCTTGCCTGCTTCTCAGAAGGTGGAACCAACACAACCCATCTGAAGAGAGGAACCACAGCAGCTGTTTGCGGTGCTACCGTCCTTTTTCCTTGACACCTAGGATAAACCACTTTTGCTAGCCCAAGTGTGCATATCCACAGCATGCTGCCTTTCCAGAGAGGGTCTCGATGGATGTAATTTGGAGAGCAGAATGTGAAGATAAAACATGGTCATGATTTTCATAGCAACACAGAAGACACATTGGAAAACAGACCTCTATTTATACTTCCTCTGCCAGAGCCCCAACCCTCAGCAATGATGGCCTGTCTTTGTGCTCCTGGGCTTCCACTTGCTGCTCCCTGATCTCCTTTTTTGCCTTAGGCTGTATTTTCTATTCACTGATGTGTCAGGAGTTTCTGCTACTGTTGGGGAGGATGAGGGAGGAATGGCAAGTCTTTCCCTGTTTGCGAGACATCTCAACATTGCAAAGGTTGTGAATTTGCGTAACTCCACTAGCTGTACTGAAAGTAACCCATTAAGATGTTGTACTGGGCCGGGCTCGGTGGCTCAGCCCGTAATCCCGCGCTTTGGGAAGCCGAGGTGAGTGAATTGCCTGAGCCCGAGGGTTTGAGACCCGCCTGGGCAACTTAGCGAGACCTCATCTCTACGATAAATCAAAAAATTAGCCAG
>NW_007097689.1:373587-382218 GCF_000164805.1 Carlito syrichta
AAAAAAAAAAAAAAAAAAAAAAGATGTTGTACTGGCTGTCTTGAAAGACTCCATGCTGGGGAAAATGATGGTGTTTGGGGACTACTCCAGTGTGTTCTATGACACTCCTTTTTTCTTGTGTCCTTAGTCATGATGGAGAGAAGGCATTCCTGGCTTCTTGGACCGCATTACAATGTTGTGGGGTTTTTTTGAGGCGGAGGTCTTGCTACATTGCCGAGGTTAGTCTCAAACTTCTGGGCTCAAGCGATCCTCTTGCCCCAGCCTCCGAGTAACTGGGACTGCAGGCGCACACCACCATGCCCGGCATGAAGGTTTTATGGTCCAGGAGAACCCCTCCCCTCCAGGGCCACTGAAAGACACAGGTCAAGTTATCGCTAACAAGGAAAACCAGGGGGGTCCGCCCGAACCCGAGATGGATCAGACAGAAGACCGCGCAGCAACCCAGGGTGTGCAGTGGCTGGGGCGATGGATCACTGAATCTCTCAATACCGTTTTGGAGAAAATATTCTGCAGTGAGAAACACAGTGTTCCAGCCAGAGTGCTGGTGAGCAGCCTGCCCCCCACATGGAAGTACAACTCTGTGACCGCGGCCAGCAGGACGCCACTGATGATGGGAAGTAGCGTAATGCCAGTGCTGAGGGAAGGCCCTGCTTCTTTGTGACGCTGTGGAGCTGCTGGGCTGTGTGTACTCGGAGCTGCTTTGAGCTGGGGATCTGCTTCTTGCCTCTGAAAGCGTGCCAGCCCCTGTGAGGAGGCCAGCCGGAAACTGTGAGAGCGGCTGCCCCTGGGGATGGGATCCAGGAGAGGGGATGGGAGGGTGTGCCATGGGAATTCATTGCTATCTGTCATGTTTGTCTTTTTTTTTTTTTTTGAGTCACCCAGGCTGGAGGGCAGTGGCTCAATCAGGGCTCACCACATCCTCGACCTCCTGAGCTCAGGTGATCCTTCTGCCTCAGCTTCCCGAGTAGCTGGGACTACAGGCACACACCACCACACTTGACTGATTTAAAAAAATTTTTTTTTGTAGAAGCAAGGTCTTGCTATGTTGCCCAGGCTGGTCTCAAACTCCTGGGCTTAAGCAATTCTCCTACCTTGGCCTCCCAAAGTGCTGGGATTACATGCTGAGCCACCAAGCCCGGCTGTGATTCTGTTTTCTAAAACCGGGTCGAAGAACTCCTGAAATTTCGAGTGGTGAGTGGCTCACACCTGTGATCCCAGCACTTTGGGAGGCCAAGGTAGGAGAATTGCTTAAGCCCAGGAGTTTGAGACCAGCCTGGGTAACATGGTGAAACTTCGTCTCTACAAAAAATTAGCTGTGCATGTTGGTTTGTCCCTGTAGCCCCAGCTACTTGGGAGGTTGAGAAGGGAGGATCACCTGAGCCCAGGAGGTTGAGGGTGTAGTGAGCCATGATTGTGCCACTGCACTCTGGCCTGAGTGACAGACTGAGACATGGACTCCAAAAATGTACATAGGCTGGGCTCGGTGGCTCAGCCTATAAATCCCAGTGCTTTGGGAGGCCGAAATGAGTGGATTGCCTAGCCCGCAGGTTTCAGACCAGCCCAGGCAACTTGGTGAGACCTTGTCTCTACAATAAAAAAAAATAAGCCGGGCATGGTAGCACGTGCCTGTAGTTCTGGCTACTTGGAAGGCTGAGGTGGAAGGATTGCCGGAGCCCAGAGGTTGATGCCGGGGTGCTGTGAGCATGCCACTGCTCTCCAGCCTGGGCGACGGAGTGACTCCAACTCAAAAAAAAAAAGTACATACCTTCATTTATCACACTGCAAGCAGCACTAGGAATGGGTAGAAAGAAGGTTTGGCTCCTGTCTCTGTCACCCAGATCTGCTGCTGCTCACGGTGCTCTGAAAACCTATGCTCCTGAGGGCCAGGTGTGGCTGTCACCCTTGGAAGCTGTCGTGAGGATCTGATAGGTCCTGATGCTGCCTGCCAATTGTAGGGGAACAGGGAGCATCCTCAGGAACCCTCAGGCAGGCTTCTCAGAGCTCCTTTTACAGGGACGAGTCACCAAGGCCAGCCCCAGGAACTGCAGACGTTTGGCAGGAAACAAACCCTGTCTAGAGCACGTCCCTAGCGACCTGGCTTACATGGTGTCCTAGTTTGGGTTTTCCAGAAGCAGACCCTGAGACAAGGATTCTGGAGCAAGTTGCGTGTTTGGTAGGTGATCCCAGGGAGGGCAGTGAAGACGTGAGATGGGAAGCCAGCAACGAGGGACATGTCACCGAGCAAGTGACCACAGCGGGTAACTGGAGTTAACCCTACTGGGGGACTCTCAGGGACCATACAGAACAGCTTTTCAGAGCTACCACATTCAAAGGCAAAGGAGCTGGGGTCTCCACCCTCCACCTGCCAGTCACTGGGGAGGCTGCGGAGGCCAGGGCAGGTGGGGTGGCACTGGGAATGTGGGTAGAGCCAGCCGGAGAGGCCACATGAAGGCAGACGAGGATGCTGGCGAGTGGAACGTGGGAAGTGGGGGAGCTGATGGTGTCTGCCACTGACTTTCGGTACTCAGAACAGTGCCCTGCTGGGCTGGCATGACGCCCTCCTGTCCCCAGGGGTGGGTCTCTGTTATCCAGCATCTGTCCTACATCTGGCAACAGAGACCCATTTCCTCTGGGAACTCACATTCTCTGACATGCCCTCCCCTACTTATTAGGGGATCTGGTGGCGGGGCTTGCCTGTTCCACCCAGCCCCCACCCTCTTGGCCAGAGCGATTGTTTTGGAGGTGGGGCTGTGCCCCAAGCCAGGCCAATGGGATGGAAGCTCACTTTCTCTCTCTCTTTCTTTTTTTGAGTCAGGGTCTCACTCTGTCACCAGGTTGGAGTGCCGTGGCACAATCACTGCTCAGCGCAGCCTCGACCTCCTGGGCTTAAGCAATCCTCCCTTCTCAGCCTCCAGAGTAGCTGGGACTACAGGTGCACGCCACCATGCTCCGCTAATTTTTTGTGTAGAGACCGAGGCCTCACTATGTTGCCCAGGCTGGTCTTGAACTCCTGGGCTCAAGCAATCCTCCCACTTTGACCTCCTAACGCGCTGATATTAAAGGCATGAGCCACTGCAGCTGGCCTAGAAGCTCTCTTTCTATGGCCCCAAAAAGTGGTAGGATGTAAGCCTGGAGGGAGAATCACCAGGGAGAACCTCCCAGAGGATGAGGCCAACACAGAAGAGCCAAGAGAGAAGAGAGGCAGAATCCATGTCATCATTTGAGCCCGGTGATCTAGCCAGGCCTGAAACTGCAGACTTTTCAGCTGTGTGACCCAATAAAGTCCCTCCTGTGCTTAAGTCAGTTGGACTTGGGTCTCTGTCACATACAACCCCCCGCTCTCTACGTTAGGCGTGAATGTGGTTTCCTAAAGTGTTTAAACATGCAGGAGTGGGCTGAATGCTCTCTCCTCTGTCCCGCATAATCACTGTTTCCTCGGCATCCCAGGTGTGTAAGGGGACTCCCGGAAAAAGCTCAGCCTGTCCAGAAGCAGGACTTTTGAATTCTTGGAGTCCAGCCCCTGTCCCACTAAGGATGGTCATTCTTGGGGCCCCGTGAAAAGCTGGGTGGGTTCATAGACGAGCAGACAGAGTGGCTGCCTGGGCTTCCCTATGAACCCCTTTCCCTCTAAGCTCCAGGAACCTCTGGGCCAAGGCACTCACTCATTCGTTCGTTTGTTCATGCTTGTCCACAGGCACCTGCAGTGTGAGGACACTGGGATAAGAGGGCCGGCTGGACAGCAACGTTCCTCCCCTCGGAAGCTTCTGGCGTGGGGGAGACGCCGGACTCAACATGCCAATAAATGCAACATGTTCACGGGGACCAGGCACAAAGGAGAGACAAAGGTCATGAACTTCCTGGAGGAAGTGATGGCCGTGCTGAGATCTGAAGCGTGAGTAGGAGCTGAGTGGGCGAAGGGGGACCTACCTATTGTGGGTTGTGGGTGCTGGCCAGCTCTCCCCAGAGTTTAGCAACTCAGACACTCTCCCCTTCCCACTTTCAAGGCCTTGTACTACTCAACTCCGGTAAGTCCCGCCTGATGTCTAACCTGTATTCTGCCTGATGCCTGCACAGCCCACTTTCTTCACTTGGGTCCCAGGGGAGAAAAAGTTCACCTTCACTGAGCACCTCCCTCTAGATGCTTTTCAGGTCACCTCCCGTCTCAGGAATGAGCCTCTCAACTTTGATTAGGCATCTTGGATATGCCAAGTACTTTCACAAAGGGTAGGTACTTCCCTCAGACGGGGAAACTGAGACACAGAAGTCCTGAACTGTCCCCTGGAGCAGGAACAGGACCCCCTGTCTTGAGTCCTCCTCGCCCGCTTCTTATCCCCTTGACCCCTTGCAGGCGCCTCCCCAGCCCAGTCCCTTCTCTCGACTGATGGCACCTCCGGCTGTCTCCTCCCCTCCTCCAGCTCCTCGCCTTTGAGGATCCTCTGTTCATGCTCACCTGCTTACTTTATATGCCTAGGTTCGTGCCAGGCCGTGTTCTAGTCATCACGCACAAAGTAACCCATGTAAATCTTACAGAAACCCTATGTGTGGGAGCTGTCCTTGTATATCAGAGACACAGAGACGATGAGGAGTCTGCCGAAGTTCATGCTGGGACTAGCTGGGACTCGAACCCACGCAGGCTCCAGAGTCCAGGCCTAACGTCTGCGCCGCCCAGCCCATCCATCCCTGCCAGCCTCACCTGTTCCTCCCGCCTGGTTCCCCTGGATCCCATTCCCATCCCTCTCCCCTTCCACCTCCCTGTCCCCATTCCCGTGCCTGCCTCTGGGCTGCTTCCTGGGAGGGGGACACTGTCCGGTGTCCTGGGACTAGGGGAGGAACAGGGTGGAGGCCTGAGTACCGGTGGGGCCCGGGCCACACCCAGCTCCGTTCCCCGCCTGATGGGGGCTCTGCTGAACCGGGGGCCTGGAAGAGGCAGGCCTGGGAGGAGCGGGAGGGGGCTGAGTAGAGCCAGCCCGCAAGCCCTAATTAAGTCAGTTAATTGGGGGGGAGGAGCAGCCTCGTGGGAGTTAATGAGCTTGGCTAATTAAGTGAATCCTAGAGACCGACTGAATTCTAGTGGCTGAGGAGAGGCTGAGCTGGGACAGAGGCAGGGGGAGTGAGATGCCAGGTGCCTCCCTGGTGTCACCAGGGTGTGTCTGAGGCTGCCACTGAGGTCTGCAGCCCGCACAGGGATCTGAGGCCACTGAGGTCGCCACCCTGGCGCAGGAGCTTTGAACCCTTGGAGTCCAGCGCCTGACCCTAAGGGTGGTTGCTCTTGCAGTCACCCCCAGGGTCTGCTCTGAAGTTACCTCCAGGGTCTGAGCCTTCACCAGGACCAAGTAGGAGAGCGGCACCTGGGCCCGAAGTCACCACTGAGGCCTGGCCCCCTGTCACCCATCACTCGGAGGTTAAAGTCGATCTCTTTTGAACATTCCAAGGGATGAGGGTAGAAGCTGAGTTCTGACTCCAGGACCCTCAGCGGGTCAGGAACCATGGCTGCCAGTCACCCTTCCCCAGTGTTTCCGTTTGCAAAGACGTCCACAGCCGTTGTCACAGCCTCCTGGTGCTCAGAAGGGGCAACTGAGTCTCAGGGAGGAAGGAGCTTGTCCCAGCTCATTCTCAGCTTGCTGCTGACCCTGGATGCAGGGCCCTGGGAAGGGCTGGGGAACGCTGTTTTCCAGGCCTGGTGCCAGTCACCTTGAGGCCACCAGCTGTCCCGGCAACCTGCGGCTTCGTCTTGCTTACCCAGTTTCTCACTCATCATAGGGTCGTAAATGACAGCAGCTCCCATGGATGGAGCACTTGGCACTTGTGAGGTGTGAGGATGTGACCCAGGGCCATCCCCAGGGTGAGGGCCCCAGAGAGACTGAAATTTCTTTTTCAGAAAACAGAAACAGACAGTGGCTCACGCCTAGAATTTCAGCACTTTGGGAGGCCAAGGCAGAAGGATTGTTTGAGCTCGGGAGTTTGAGGCCAGCCTTTGTTTCTACAAAAAATAAAAAAGGAGCCAGGCGTGGTGGTGCATGCTTGTGGTTCCAGCTACTCGGGAGGCTGAGGTGGGAGAATTGCCTGAGCCCAGGAGGTCAAGGCTGTGGTGAGCCATGATCATGCCCTTGCCTTCCAGCCTGGGCAACAGAGTGAGACCCTGACTCAAAAGAAAACAAACAAATAAAACAAACAAACAAACAAACAAATAAAAAAGCTTTTTCCTTTTTCCTGAGCTCTCTCTCTCCCAATCTGCCATTGTTTTTGTTTGTTTGCTTGTTTCCTAGTTAATGTCATTATTTGGGACACAAGGACATTAGCAGGACAAGAGCAGCCCTCACAGGTGTGAGGGGCCACCTCACTGCACACCCAACACTGATCTTTCCCTCATCCAGGCCTCTGACTGGGACAAAGGAGAGCCTCGGTGTCTGGTGTAGGGGGAAGGTGGCTGAGAACTGCCTGGGAGACTGCTGAGGGTGAGATTGCTCAGGCAGGGAGGCAGAGGCTCCAAGGCCTGGCGCACACCCCACTGTCCAATCAGACTTCCCTTACGCATTCCAAGACGAAATGATTAAGCACTTCAGGCCGCCAGCCATAAAGGCGGGCACCGGGCTTCTGTGCTGGTCGCTCGTGCCCAGAGCTGGCCAGCGTGACCCCTGCCGACTGGCTGGTCCTCACAGCTGCCCTGCATACTTGGCACTGCTGCTGCCCTCATTCCACATAGTTGTTCATGCATTCATTCAGCTACCAAACATTTATTGAACATCTCTTATGTGCTAAGCACTGTTTGCTATAAACAAAACAGAGCAAAACCCCTGCCCTCGTGGAGCCTCCAAGAGAAAGGAGAAGATAACAAGAGGAATAAGTGAAAGATTTGGCTTCAGGGGGCCAGGGTGAGGGAAGAAATAAAGGAGGGAGGTGATGGTGTCAGAGTCTGGAAGGAGGTGAGGGAGGAAACTGCACAGATAAGGGAAGCCAGACAGAGGAATAGTGCAAAGGCCCTGAGGCCCGAATGTTCCAGAATGTTCAGGACCAACAACCAGGCCGATGTGGCCAGGGAGGCATGGGAAGAGAGGAGGGGACATGAACAAAAGCCTCTGGCTTTGACTCTGAATGAGGTAAGAGGCATTGGAGGGTTTTGAGCAGAGGAGGCATGGGGGGTTTGTTAGGTTTCAACAGACTCCCTTTGGCTGCTGTGGGGAGGGGAATGAACTCTGGGAAGGCTGGAGGCAGGGAGGCCGGGGAGGAGGCTTTGCACCAGACTGAAGGGAGAAGATAACAGCTTGGACCAGGGCAGTGAGAGTGGAGGTGGGTAGAGGTAGCTGGATTCTGGATGGATTCAGACACACAGCCCCAGCGTCGTGACACTGGTGGGGCGGGGGGAGGTGAGAGGGGTCAGCATGCCTCCCAAGGCTTTTGCTCCGGACCCCTGGACCACGGCGTCCCTGGGACTGCCGAGGACACTAAGTTTCTCTCTTCCAGTCTGGCCCCCAGGGTTCCTTGCCTCTGAGGGTCTTCCCTCATTTCTGGGCACCTGCCCCTCGACCTCTGCGTTCCCACCTGCCAAGCAGAAACGTTAATAACGTGAGAGCCTGCTCGGCCGGTTCTCCTGACGCTGGGTCCGGGACGCAGGTGCTTGCAGGGGCCAGGAAGGTCCGGTAAGTGGGCATGGCGCCTGGCAGGGCAGTGGTGAGTCAGAGAGCCTGTGTGGGTGGGTGGTCCCCCTCTGCGGGGCCCACGGAGGCCACGTGGGACTGGGGACTTGGATTCTCAGAGCTTCCAATTTTTCCAGAGAAACTGGAAATCTGGATCTCAGCATACGGTGCCCTGGTTTTCATTTTTATTTTATTTTATTTATTTATTTTTTGAGTTGGAGTCTCACTGTGTCACCCAGACTGGAGGGCAGCGGCCGCTCCCGGCCACCGCAGCCTCGACCTGCTGGGCTCGGGCGATGCTTCCGCCTCAGCCTTCCGAGTAGCAGGAACTACAGGCGTGTGCTACCACGCCCGGCTCATTTTTTTGGATGTATTGTAGCGATGAGGTCTCACCAAATTGCCCAGGCGGGTCTCGAGCCCCCGGGCTCAGGCAATTCACTCGCCTCAGCCTCCCAAAGCGCTGGGATTACAGGCCGAGCCACCGAGCCCGGCTAGTGCCCTGGTTTTGAAATACTGGCAAATCATTTGAAAAGTCAGAGCAGGGCACACCCTTCTGTGGGACCCTGGATAAGATGGGGCGGGGGTGGGGGCTGCCTTGGAGGGTCTTCTGAAGAATCCAGGGAACGCAGACACCCCCGGGGTGTGGCTTGACCCGTCCGTGCTTGGCTGGTCTGGGGCAGGAGCTGGGGTGAGGGGCCGTCAAAAGCATGGCTGGGAAGGAGCTCGCCTCCGAGACCCTGGGGTACCCGACGGGGACTTGCTGCCGGGGCAGTCACCGGGCAAGGGGCGCCTCGGGTTCCCTGGGCACCAGGGAGGACGAGGAAGGCCCGGGGCCCCAAAGGGCGAGACCGTGGCCAGACAAGCCACGGGGCGAGGTTTGCACCCAAACGAGAGAACCAGCACGACAGCAAGAGCGGGGGAGGGGTGCTGGGGCCGCTCCTGTCCCGCCCTAGAGACGACATCCCGGCACCCCCCCCCCCCCCCGCCTCCCACCCCC
>NW_007097689.1:382238-414661 GCF_000164805.1 Carlito syrichta
CCCCCCCCCGAAGTCCGCTGCTGCCTCTCTCCCGGGGTCTGGCCTGGGCAGGGCAGGGCCCAGGCGCTGCGGGGGAAGCAGAGGGAGACGGAGGCCGAGGAAAGCCTCCCCTGCCGTCCCTTGGAGGCCGCAGTCCCGCGTGGCGCTGCTTCGCGAGGGTGACCGCACTCATCCTCGCCCAGCCTTGGAAGGTCGGAACACCCGCGGGTCCGTTTTGCACTTGACCCGACGGAGCCTTAAGTCACCCGGTCAAGGTCATGCGACTCGGAAGTGGCGGGCCTGGAGGGAGACCCGCCGGGGTGGGCGGCGGCCAACTCCGATCTTGGCGCACAAAGCGGTCAGGAGAGGCGGCCTGCCGGGCGGTCCCGCATGTGCGGGCGCAGCGCTCCCTCTAGTGGCCGGTCCGCCGCAGTGCAGGCCGGACCCGGGGACCGCCGCGGGAACGCTCTGGCTCTCCCCATCCGTCGCTCTGTCTCGGCCTCTCTCAACAGACACGTTTACCATCTGGTTCTCTTGGGGAAGACCACGACATTCCCATCTTCTGCTCATCTACAGCCCTGGACATGCAGCCCCTATTCAGCTGGACCTCTCGAGGCCCCTGTCTCTGGTTCAGCTCCTCTGGCTGTGCCAGCCCCAGGACATTGTTGCTTCCCTGTTTGTCTGTCTTTTCTTTTTTTCTCTCTGTCAAAACCTGGGTCTCTTTGTCTACACCATGGTTCTCAAACTCCGAGGCGCCTTATAATCTAGGGGGGAGCTTTTAGAAGTCCCCATGCCCAGCCACGCCGCAGAGCAAATGAATCAGAGTTCCTGTCCCGCCATCTTTAGGCTTGTGGGTTGCACACCCCCAAATGGTGGGGGAGCAGAGGAGGTCTCAGCAGCCTGCATCCGACCTCTCAGCTCCTTGACACCCTCCTGTCACCTCCAACCCTCTCCTTTCCACTCCTCTCGGCCACGGCTCCCAGGCTCACACTCCCAGCCATGCAGTTACCTTCTGTTCCTCACCCCCCTAAGATCGCCTCACCTCCATCGGCTTTACCTCTTGCCCTGGTCCTCACAGGCACCGACTCTTACACCTCATCAAGACTGCTAATACACTGCTCGCACCTCTTTCTCACTACTCAGCAGTCTCCTTCTGCCACAATCGTCCCCTCTGTCCTGCTTGGGCTCTGCTCACTGTCACCAGAATGGTCACCTGGAAGAGGGGTCCCCAAATCCCGGGCCATGGACCAATACTGGTCCGTGGCCTGTTAGGAATCGGACTGCACAGCAGGAGGCGAACAATGGGCCAGCCAGCAAAGCTTCATCTGTATTTATAGCAGCTCCCCATCACTTGCTGGCATTACCGCCTGGGCTCCACCTCCTGTCTGATCAGCAGCGGCATTAGACTCTCATAGGAGTGGGAACTCTATTGTGAACTGCACATGTGAGGTATCTAGGTTGCCTGCTCCTCATGAGGATCTAATGCCTGATGATCTGAGGTGGAGCTGAGGCAGAGATGCTAGTGCTGGGGAGCGGCTGCAGATACAGATTGACATTAGCAGTGAGGTTTCACTGCACATTCTCCCCCTCACCATTCCCTTCATGGAAAAATTATCTTCTATGAAGCAGGTCCCTGATGTCAAAAGGTTGGGGACTGCTGCCCTGGAAGACACCTTGCTTCCATGCCCACCTCTCCTGCTGCAGGACCTGCAGGACCCATTGCCAACCATGCTTCCACTCTCCGCCCACACCAAGCAAGCCAGCACTGCAGGGAGAGTTGCCCTCGGCTGCCAGTGTCCATTCTCATTCAGGGGCATGGGTCTCCAAGGGACATTCAGCCCCGTCCCACAGCCCTGTTCTGCCTGCCAGTCGTGCTTTCCTGCTCTGTCTGAACAGAGCTTCTCAAACTTGAATTTACCCAAGAGTCTCCTGAGGATCTGAGCAAGGCCTGAGATCTCATCTGACCAGCCCCTGGCGGTGCCCATACTGCTGGTCCGTGGACCCCACTCTGAGTGGCCAGGTCTTGGATGACTCTTTTCCCACCTCCTCTTCTCTCCCCAAGTGTGTCCCCCACTTCGCTGAGAAAACAGATGTGTCATGTACAGTACCAGTGCCCGTGCCATCAAACTGCAAACGCCCCTGGCGCCTCACTCCCCCAGACTCCGCCCCACCTGCTTTGGTGGCAGGGGGCCCTTCTCTATAAGGGGCTGCTTCTCCTCTCCCCACTCCACTCCCCACATTCCTTTTCTAGGGCGTTCCTATGGGCACCCAGGCTCTTTGTCCCCTCCTGACCCCTGTCTCCAGCTGTTCCCTGGCTCCCCTGAACGGAAGCTTCTTGATGGAGTCGGCATCCTGGTCTCTGCTCTACCACTTCCCAGTCTCTCTTGTTCTTATCATCTCTGCTTTTCTTTTCTTTTTTTTAAAGTCAGAGTCTTACTCTGTCTCCCAGGCTTGAGTGCGTTGGCACACTGCTCACGGCCACCGCAGCCTCAACCTGCTGGGCCCAGGCAATCCTTCTGCCTCAGCCTTCCAAGTAACTGGAACCACAGGCACACAGTTAATTTTCTGATTTATTGTAGAGACACCATGCCCAGCTAATTTTCTGATTTATTGTAGAGACAAGGTCTCACCAAGTTGCCCAGGCTGATCCCGAACCTCTGAGCTCAGGCAATCCTCGCGCCTCGGCCTCCCAAAGTGCTTGAGCCACCGTACCAGGCCTACCTCTGCTTTTCTAAGACATACATACACATTTTGTAAATACACTTGTAATTTTTCTTCAAGTTAAATCTGCCCATATTTTAAAATCAGTATGCACGGGCAACCCACCCTCATTTTCCCAAGTCTTAAGAACAACTTTTTGGCTGGTGATTACTCACTTTTTACCTCTGTGTTTCCTACATAACATGTTTACATCGCTTTTTTCCAGTTTTAGGCGTTACTAATCAACCTCCCACTTCAGGAGAAGAGGATTTAGCTCCTTCTGTCCACTCTCGCTCCCACTCACGCCCATTTCCTCTCCTCCAGCCCCACATCCCAGTTGCATTATAGTGTTTGAAGGATTGGACATGTTTACATATTCTGGAAACAATATATGTGGAAGACTGTGATTTCTTTCCCCCTTTACCCCCCACCCCCTTTTTTAGGCTAGGCTTAATGTTCTAGAGTAGTTTTAGGTTTACAGAACAATTGAGCAGGAAGTGTCTGAATTTACCAAGAAGAAGACGTTTTCAGTTCTGTATTATACTCCCTTCTCCCTCTACTGAATTTGTTCTACCATTAACATCTTGCAGGAGTGTGGTATGCTTGTTAAAGTTGATGAGCCAATGTGGAGACACTATGATTTACAAAAGTTCACAGCTTACATTAGGGCTCACTCTTTGTATTGTATGGATACATGAACCCGCCATTACGGCATCCCATGGAATAGTTTCACTGCTCTAAAAATCCACTGTACTCCACTTGTTTATGTCTCCTTCTCTCCCCCAAGTCCCTGGCAACTACAGATCTTTTTACTATCGCTATGCTTTTGACTCTTCCAGAATGTTACATACATACAGTCCTTTTCAGACTGGTTTTTTCACTTAGCAATGTGAAATTAAGTTTCCTCCATGGCTTGGCATGGCTTAATAGCTTATTTCCTTTATAACTGAATTATCTTTCACTGTATGGACGCACCTATTGAAGACATTGTGGTTGCTTCCAAGTTTGGGCAGTTATGAATAAAGCTACTATAAAAATTCATGTGCAGATATGATGCCAAAGGCACCCACAACAAAAACAAAAATAGACAAGTAAGACCACGTCAAAGTAAAAAGCTTACGCACGGAAAAAAAAATCAACAGAGTGAAAAGGCAACTTCTGGAATAGGAAAAAATATTTGCAACCATATATCTGATAGGAGTTGATCTCCAAAATATGTAAAGAATTCTTACAACTCAATAGCAAACAAGCTAATAACTCAATTTAAAAATGGGCTAGCCGGGTTTGGTGGCTCAGCCTGTAATCCCGCGCCTTTGGAAGGCTGAGGTGAGTGGATTGCCTGAGCTCGCGGGTTTGAGACCCGCCTGGGCAGCAAGACCTCATCTCTACAATAAATCAAAAAATCAGCCGGGCGTGGTAGCGCATGCCTGTAATTCCGGCTATTTGGAAGGCTGAGGCAGAAGGATCGCCAGAGCCCAGCAGGTCGAGGCTGCGGTGGCCAGGAGCGGCCACTGCACTCCAGTCTGGGTGACAGGGTGAGACTCCAACTCAAAAATAAATAAATAAATAAAAATAAATCAATAAAAATGGGCTAAGGGCCGCCACCATGTTTTCTGGCTCTGGCCCCCTCCCCTACCTTGGGGAGGTAAATCTCCTCTTTCTCTCTCTCTAATTTACTTTCTAAATAAACTATATTTTCTAATCTAGAAAAAATGGACTAAGGACTTAAATAGGCATTTCTCTAAAGAAGACACACAAATGGTCAACAGGTATATGAAAAAATGCTCAGGATCACTCATCATTAGGGAAATGTAAATAAAAATCACATGGGATATTATTTCAGACCCCTTGGGATGGTTATTAGAACAACATTTAAAAAATCCAAAAGACCAAAGCACATGTGCTAACAAGGATGTGGAGAAATAGGAACACTTGCACGTTATTGATGGAAATTCAAAATGGAATAACAGCTGCTACAGAAAACAGAAGTTTCCTCAAAAAATTAAAAATAGACCTATCATACCATCTAGCAATCCCACTTCTGGGTATTTATCCAAAAGAATTGAAATCAAGATCTTGAAGCATTATTAGCATTCTGATGTTCCAGGATATAGAAACAATCTACACACCCATGAACAGATAAATGGATAAAGAAAATGTGAGGCTGGGTGCGGTGACTCACACCTATAATCCTTGCACTTTGGGAGGCTGAGATGAGGGGATTGCCTGAGACCACAGATTCGAGACTAACCTGTGCAACTTGGTGAGACCTCATCTCCACAATAAATCAAAAAATTAGCCGGGCGTGGTGGCACATGCCTGTAGTTCTAGCTACTTGGAAGGCTGAGGTAGAAGGATTGCCTGAGCCCAGTAGGTCGAGGCTGCGGTGGCCACTGTACTCCGGCCTGGGCGACAGTGTGAGACTCCGACTCAAAAAAAAAAAAAAAATTGTGGAAAATTCATAAAATGGGCTAATATCAAGTCTTAAAAACAAGGAGATTCAGCAATGCAACAACTTGAGGACATTATGCTAAGTGAAATAAGCCAGCACCAAAAGACAAATATTGCATGATTGTATTTATATGAGCTATTAAAAATAGTCTAATTTGTTTGTTTTGTTTGTTTGTTTTGAGTTGGAGTCTCACTCTGTCACCCAGACTGGAGTGCAGTGGCTGCTCCCAGCCACCGCAGCCTCGACCTGCTGGGCTCTGGCAATCCATCCGCCTCAGCCTTCCAAGTAGCCGGAATTACAGACACGCGCTACCATGCCTGGCTGATTTTTTGATTTATTGTAAAGATGAGATCTTGTTGCCCAGGTGGGTCTCGAACCCGCAGGCTCAGGCAATCCACTCACCTCAGCCTCCCAAAGGCGTGGGATTACAGGCTGAGCCACCAAGCCCGGCTGAAAATAGTCTAATTTAATTTAAGTCCAGGTGCAGTGGCTTATGCCTATAATCCTAGCACTTTAAGAGGCTGAGGATCACTTGAGCCTAGGAGTTTGAGATCAGCCTGGGCAACACAGCAAGACGTCATCTCTACTAAGAATTTTAAAAAATTAGCCGGTTGTGGTAGCACGTGCCTGTAGTTCCAGTTACTTGGAAGGCTGAGCCGGAAGGATTGCCTGAGCCCAGCAGGTCAATGCTGGGGTGGCCGTGAGCATGCCACTGCAATCCATTCTGTGTGACGGAGTGAGACTCTGACTCAAAAAATTAAATAATTAATTAATTAAAAAATGAAACTGCACAAAGAGGGCAGATCTCATGCTGTGTTCTCACCACAGTAAAAGAAAAAACAAACAAGCATTCATGTGCAGGCTTTACTGTGGAAATAAGCTTTCAAGTATTGAGGTAAACACCAAGGAACGTTATTGCTGGATTGTATGGTAAAGCTATGTTTGGCGATCTAAAAAACTGCTAGACTATCTTCCAAAGTGACTGTAATACTTTGCATTCCCACCAGCAAGAAATGACAGTTCCAGTCACTCTGCATCCTAGCTAGCATTAGGTGATGTCAGTGTTTTGGACTTTAGTTATCCTAATAAGTTTATGGAGGTATCTCTATTGTTTTAATTTGTCATTTCCTAATGACATATAATATTAGGCATCTTTTCATATGCTTGTTTGCCATCTGGATATCATCTTTGGTGTGTTGTTCATTCAGGTATTTTGCCCATTTTTTAGTTGGGCTGTTCATTTTATTATTGAGTTTTAAAGATTTATTTGTATACAGTTGATAACAGTTCTTTATATGTCTTTTGCAAATATTTCCTCCATTCTGTGGTTTATCTTCTCATTCTCTCCTCAGTGACTTTTGCAGTGCAGAAGTTTTTCATTTAAAATTTCCTGTTTCAAGCCGGGCTCAGTGGCTCAGCCTGTAATCCTGCGCCTTTGGGAGGCTGAGGTGAGTGGATTGCTTGAGCCCATGGGTTCGAGACCCACCTGGGCAGGCGAGACCTCATCTCTACAATAAAGTCAAAAATTAGCCGGGCGTGGTAGCACATGCCTGTAATTCCAGCTACTGGGAAGGCTGAGGCAGATGGATCACCAGAGCCCAGCAGGTCGAGGCTGCGGTGGCCGGGAGCGGCCACTGCACTCCAGTCTGGGCGACAGAGTGAGACTCCAACTCAAAAAAAAAAAAAAATTTCCTGTTTCTGCACGAAACTTTTTTTTTTTTTAAATGCGGGGAAAGTACTTGTTTTCCTATGTGTTTATGTCTAATTCAATCCACATTCTCTCCTAGTTGTATAAATCTCTCAAAAGTTTAAAGATATTAGGTATCCTATCAGCTTCCGCTCCTTGAAGTAATCTCTTCTAGAACCTTCTAACTGAACTGCCTGCCCTCCAGGCCTGCTGTGCTGAGAGGCTACTCTGATATGTCCCTGCACCTTCATCTGGGAGATTCCCTTCACTTCTATAGAGTTCAGGTCTTACTCTTGATTGTTTTTCTTGTCTACTCTTTCTTGTTTTACTTGGTTTACTCCTTAGATTTCTCGTTTTCTCTCTCTTTCTCTCCCTCCCTCTCTCTCTCTCTCTCTCTGACAGGGTCTTGCTATGTTGCCCAGGTTGAACTCAAGCACTCAAGCATCCTCCTGCCTCAGCCTCCCAAAGTGCTGGTGTAAGAAGTTTGGTGCCAGTAATGACTCCACACCTGGCCAGGACCAAGAGATTTATTAAAGTGTCTGTTACAAGGGAAAAGGGAAAGGGTCTGTGGAGAAAGAGAGAGAGAGGAAGTGGGAGAGAGGCGGGGAGAGAGCTGCAGAGAGGGAGAGAGTGACAGAGAGAGACAGAAAGAGAGACCGAGAGAGACAGGGAGGGAGGGAGGGAGTCGCGGGGAGAGGGCTGTATTTATCAGCCCGACAGGGGCCGGAAGGGGCCGTGCTATGCTCCTATTGGAGGAGCTGCATGGGAGAGGGGTGGGGCCAATGCCGTGTTATGGTCCTATTGGACGCATAACAAGGCTGGCTACTGATTGGAGGTTTGCAAGTTTGAAATTGACGCGCCTGGGAAGGTTTGAAATTGACGCAGGAAGGTTTGAAATTGACTGCGCGCAGGGAATTGTGCTCAGAGGGCCTTTGTTGTCCTGTGTGTCAGCGCCGTTTGGGAGCCGCCCCTCTGGTCGCTTCCTGCACCTTTCAGCTGGTACTACAGGCACAAACCATCGCACCTGGTCTACTCCCTTGTTTTAGTGGAACACATCTTACAGTAGCTTTCTTAAGACACGGTGTTTGGGGGGGTAAAAGTTTTGAGCTCTTGCAAATCTGAAAATTTCTTTTTTCCTACTCTCAATTTATTAGTAGTTAGGCTAGGTATAGAACTCTAGGCTCAAAATAATTCTTTTATACTTTTAAAAACATAGCTCCATTGTCTTCTGGTTTCCAGGATTGCTCTTGTGAAACCATTATGATTCTTGATACTCTGTAGAATTTTGTAGCCGGGCATGGTGGTTCACACCAGTAATCCCAGTACTTTGGGAGGCTGAGGTGAGAGGATTGCCTGAATCCAGGGGTTTGAGACCAGCCTGGGCAACTTGGCAAGACCTCATCTCTACAATAAGTAAAAAATTAGCCAAGTGTGCATGCGCCTGTAGTTCCAGCACTTGGAAAGCTGAGGTGGAAGGATTGCCTGAACCCAGCAGGTCGAGGCTGCAGTGGCCATGAGCATGCCACTGCACTCCAGCCTGGGCAACAGAGTGAGACTCCTACTCAAAAAAAAAAAAAAATTGTAGAGTTTTCTTCTTGTCCCTGTGTTCTGAAATTTAATGGTGATTGGTGTTGGTGTAAGTCTATTTTTACTCTCTGGATGGTTACTCTGTGGGCCTTTTCAATCTGGAAAGCTCAGATCCTTTCGTTCTGAGAATGTCTGATATACTTTATAGACTATTTCCTCTCCTGTTTTCCCAGTTCTCCTGTTCTAGAACTTCTTTGTTTAGCTATTAAACAAAGAGGGCCACACCACCCCTGGCCCGCTAATCTTCTTATCCATTTATTTATGTGCTTATTTATTTATTTATTTATGAATCAGAGTCTTACTGTTTCACCCAGGCTGGAATGCAGTGGCATAATCACAGTTCACCACAGCCTCAACTTCCTGGGCTCAGGTAATCCTCTTGCCTCAGCCTCCCGAGTAGCTGGGACACCACCACACTCAGCTAATTTTTTTTTGTAGAGACAAGATCTCACTATGTTGCCCAGGCTGGTCTCAGACTCCTGGGCTCATGCGATCCTCCCCCCTTTGCCTCCCAAAGTGCTGGAATTACAGGTGTGGGTCACCACACCCAGCCTTCTCATCCTTTCTTTTTTGTTTCCCACCTTGGGGCAGCCATGAAGGTGCCTGCTTGACTCTCCCTTCAAGAGGCTCATTTTTAGATTTGTTGTATTTTGATTTATTTTTTGGTTACGGCTATTCTGCTTTGAGGAGTGTGGTTGGCTGACAGCCTCCAACTCCAGTGCCTTTGAGATCTGCCAGTGTTTGAGCCGATACCAAACAGCAGCTCTAGCCAATGACTGACACAAGGGCCTGGCCATTTCTGTCCGATGTTGGGCTCCTCTAATGGATAATCTTTGCCCTGGGGCTCCCTGCTGGGTTGGCCAAGACTTTGTTAGGTTTGCGTCAAGTCTGAGACTCTCCCAGCCCACATCTATTTCTTTCCTTCTTTCCTCTCATAGGTATCAGATTTACATCATGGTCTCAAGACTCTCCACCCAGTCCAGCTTCTTCTTCCTTTATTTTTCATAGGCACCAACCCTCAGAGTTTCTGTACTTCTAACACCATCTTAGCATCTGTTTGTTTTTTTTGAGATGGGGTCTAGCTATGTTGCCAAGGATGGGTTCTAATTCCTGAGCTCAAGCAGTCTTCCTGATTCAGCCTCCTGAGAAGCTGGGATTTTATCTCAGTATCTGTTTACTGGAGGTCCCAACTAACACATGTATTTTATCTTTTTGCTCCGTGCTATGGTCTGAATGTTTGTGTCTCCCCCAAATTCATGTGTTGAAATCTTCACCCCCAAGGTGATGGTACTGAGAGGGGATTAGGGCATAAGGGTGGAGCCCTCCTGAATGGGATAAGTGCCCTTACAAGGAGGCCCTAGCAAGGCCCTTCTACCATGTGAGGTTACAGTGAAAAGATGTCTGTCTAGGACATTTCACCAAGCACCAAACCTGTGGTGGCTTGATGTTGGATTTCCCAGACTTTAGAATTGTGATAAATTAAAAAAAAATTTTTTTTGAGTTGGAGTCTCACTCTGTTGTCCAGGTGGAGTACAGTGGCACACTCACAGCTACTGCAGCCTCGACCTGCTGGGCTCAGGTGATCTTTCTGTCCCAACCTTCCAAGTAGCTAGAACTACAGGCACACACTCCCACGCTCAGCTAATTTTGATTTTGTAGAGACAAAGTCTCACCATGTTGCCCACGCTGGTCTTGAACTCCTGGGCTCAGGCAATCCTCTCACTTCTGCCTCCCAAAGTGCTGGGATTATAGGCATGAGCCAGCGTGCCCAGCAATGAGAAATAAATTTTTGTTGTTTATAAACCACCTAGTTTATGACACATTGTTATAGCAGCCTCTGTAGACTAAGACACTCTACTTTTTGGAAAATGTCCTCAATTTTATATTCTAGCCCAGGAACCAGCAAACTTTAAAAAATAAAGGGTCCATAGTAAATATTTGAGGCTTTGTGGGCCATTTGGTCTCTGTTACAATTACTCAACTCTGTCAATGTGAAGGCAGCCATAGATAACACATAAACTAATGGGTGTAGCTGTGTGCCAATAAAACTTTATTTAAAACAAACAAACAAACAAACAAAAAACAGGTGATATGCTGGATTTGCCCTGCAGGCTATATTTTGCTGATCCCTGGTTCTAACCCTTTTAAGTAAGTTTTCTGTTTCTACGATGATATTCTTAATTTCCAATAACTTTTTTGTTTAGTTTATTCTCAGAATAAATACACCCTCAAAAATAACCTCTAGTTTTTGTTTCATAGTTGCATTATATTTTCTTAAATTTCTAAATATAGTAATGATAGTTTTGTTTTTAAGTTTTATTTTTTCTGTATATTCTGTTTCCTCCAATTCTGTTTTCCTGTTAGTTTGGGTTCTGGCTTTTCTCAAATGATGGTGATCCCTGGTTGCCGGCATATGTTTAAGAGATTTCAAAAGCCAATATAAATCACAATGGTGGTTGCCTCTGTGTGTCAGGATTTCAAAAACCAATAGAAACGATGTGGGGAGGTATTGACTGCAGCAGGCTGAAACTTTCTGGGGAGATAGAAAGATAGAAATATTCTAGATCTGGATTGAGACATGGGTTACACAGATGTAAATATTTTTCAGAACACATTAAACTGACCACTTAAAATCATTGCATTTCACTGTAAATAAACCATGCCTCAATTAAAAAAATAATAACACAATTTATAAAAGCAAGCTGATGAGAAGCCCTGTGCTTGGGGTGGAGGGTGGTTTGTCGATTCAGGGGTTCTACATAAGGTTGGGCTGTTTTGTTGTGAAATCCCTTAGGCAATTAAATTCATGGTAATTTCTTACAGAAACAATAAAAGACATACACATACCTTTAAAAAAAATCCACTCACTATCCCCCCCTTCTTTTCTGTTGCCCAGGCTGGTGTGCAGTGGCACACTCACGTTCACTGCAGCCTTGACCTGCTGGACTCAGGCGATCCTTCTACCTCAGCCTTCCAAGTAGCTGGAACTACAGGTGCGCACTACCATGTCCAGCTAATTTTTTGATTTATTGTAGAGATGAGGTCTCACCAAGTTGTCCAGACTGGTCTCAAACCCCTGGGCTCCGGCAAACCTCTCGCCTCCGCCTCCCAAAATGTTGGGATTACAGGCGTGAGCCCCTGTGCCTGGCCTCACTATCCCTTTAATAGGTTTTAGGACAGAGAGAAGTTACATGTGTGTTCGCTCTACCATCTTTAACTCCAGGTCACCAGATGAAACTGCTTTTGTCTTCACCCTTTCATAATGCATTCTTATCACTCTTGGACTTTGATGGCGCTAAACCTAATCTCATTTCCTTGGGTGTTCAGCATCTTTGAAGCCAGTGGACCGCAGCCCCCTCCTTGCCACACGTCTCTTGATTTCCGTGGCAGCTCACGCCCCTGGTTTCCCTCCTACTTTCCAGCTGCTCATTCTCTGCCACCGTCACTGGCTTCTCCTCTTCACGATCTCAAAACCGTGGCTCGTAACAGGGCTCCGGCCCAGAGCCTCTTCTCCCCTGTGTTCCTGTGATCTCACAGCTTTCGACACCATCTTGATGTGATGACTCCAATATTCTCTCCCAAGCCGATAGACTCCTCCTCTGAGCTCCAGACTCCCGTTCTCAAGGCCTCCCTTGATGTCTTCACTTGGACACTTCCCCTGCTTCTCACCAAATCCCTTCCCTCTCTTGAGTCATGTATTATCCAACCCCCAAAGCCCAGATTCACACTGCATTCCTTTGTTCCTCCAACCTGTCAACAAATTCTGTGAATTCTGTTTCCTGAATACATTTAGAAGGCATTTACTTGCTTCCTCAGTCTCCAAGGGCCCCCACGCTCCCTGTGTCACCGCCATGACCTCCACACAGGTGTCCAGGATCTATTCCGGCCCAGCGGCCATTGATTCTCCCCAAAACAGCCTGTGATATCCTTTAAAATGTCAACCAGATTATACAATTTCCTGCACTTAAAAGCTTCCAAAGGCCTCCCAATTCCATCTAGAACAAAATCCATTCTCCCCTTTGCTGACAAGGCCTATGTGGCCTGGCCCTTCCTGTCGCTCCTGCCTCCACCCCATGTCTCTGTCCCTGTTGTTTGCTCTGGCCTAGCCACAACCTGTCATTCCTCCCACTCCCCATACTCTCACCTGCCTCTGACCCTCTCTGTTTGCTGTGCCTGGACTGCTGCTGCCCGCCTCTTCCCGTGGCTGGCTCTACTCTCAGCAGGTCTCAGAGGACGTGCCTGACCCTCCCTACCTGCATGTACAACGCGACTGTCTTCCCCACCACCCTTACTTATTTCCTTCACAGTGGGACTTGAACCTGGATGGTCATATTTATTAATTTGCTTGTGTTTTGTTGGACCCCTCTCATAGACAGAAGCCCCAGGAGAGGAGGGATGGTATTTGCTGTCCAGTCTGTGTGAGCTCCCTGAAGGTACTCAGCAAGCTTTACTGAATGAATGAATGAATGAACAAATAATCACATTGGGCATCTACTATGTGCCAAGCACTTCCGTGTATACCAAATTATTTCATTTTCATGATGTCCCTGCAGGGCTGTCACACTGGACTACATTTCATAGCTTCTTTTGCACTTAGCCGTTCTGACCAAGGCACGAGGCAGAAATGAAGTAGGCCCTTACAGCTTTGGCTCATAAAATCCTCACACATGATCTCCACACTATTCTCCATTTGCCAGCTGGAGGCAGGAGATCCAGCAGTGGATTCTGAAGCTCTGGGTGATGACAGAGTCACAAGAGGAGAGGAGCCTGGGTCCCTGAAAGACTGTGTGGAGCAGAGTGTCCTCCTCTTCCCCAGTCCTTTTTTTCCTTGCCATGGGCAGGACATAAGGCTCTACTGTGTTGTGCCATTAGTTTCCAAGCTTACTTGTTACAATAGCTTGCCTCACTTACTTAATACATCAAAACACCTTAGGTAGTGGCTGGTGAAACACCTCCATGGGTAACACTTTTGCTGACAAATTTTCATCAAATGCAGATGTGTTCACTGTGAGCTGTCTCTTGTATCGTCCCCACAACAGAAGCTAAGGTCATGGTGCTCACATCTCTATTATAGCACCTTGGGCTGCGTGTTTGGGTGTGTGCTGTTCTGTCCTCACTAAGCTGTGAGTCCCTGTGTCGTGTCGCTCTCTGTGGCCTCGACATGTAGTTCCCAGGAGGTCTCAGGGAAATTTGCTGAATATATAAATGATGGAACTGATGGAACTGGTCTCCTGCACCCCTCATTGCCTCTCTGTTCGTAAAAATGCCCGAGAAAGTTCTACTCTTAGATGTTACAGAGGCCCAAAGAGAAGAAATGACTTCCCCAGGGTCACACAGAGGAAGGACGCAGCTGGATCAGCCTGGCTCAGGGCTGCTAAATGGAGCAGCATTCACTCACTATTCAGGAGTGAATCCCGGAGACTTTCAGGAGCTGGAGAAAGGCTGAAGAGGTGGGTGGGGGTGAGGGTAGCCATAGACTCCTCTAAGCCCCGAGATGGCCCCACCCAGCCTCCCTGCCCCCTCCAGCAGCAAAGAAACACTCTAGAACCTTCCCTCCCACCTTCCCCAGCCAGCAATAGTTGGCTCCCACAGCCTGGGCGGCCACATCACTCAGTATTTTTAGCTTCACCACCTGGCACCTGTGGTCACTGTCTCTGCCCAGCCTGGCCGTGTCCCCTCCTCAGGCCTTAAAGGGCCAGAGCCCACCAGCTAGAAAGGAAATCAGCTCCTGCAAACATACGCCACCCTACCCCCAGGGCAGGAGGCAGAGGGACATCCCCTCCAGAGGGATCCCCAAAACTGGAAGTGGGAAAAAGAGGGAGGGGGGAAAGGGGACAGGACCTCAGGACTGCCGGATCCTAAGACCTGGGCCTATCTCATTCTGGGGCTCCTCACGTGCCAGTGCTTGAGTTGGTCACCTGAGGGAACGGGTCAATATTACACATCCATCCCTCTACACATGCATCCCTCTAAAACCTGAGGCGGGACCTGGGAGTGTGTATTTCCAACAATCAGCTCATTTTTTTTGCCCTATCTGTCCATGTTATAGTCATTCAGTCATTCAACATGCACTTTGAGCTCCCACTGTGAAAACGGTGGTTCTAACACGAACCCGTTGCTTTGAGTTCAAGAAGCACTTTTTGGCTGGGTGTGGTGGCGCACATCTGTAATCCCAGCACTTTGGGAGGCTGAGGCATGAGGATCACTTGGGACTAGAGTTTGAGACCAGCCTGAGCAACAGCTAGACCTCATCTCCACAGTTTTTTTTAAAACCACTTCTGCAACTATAATTTCATGGAGTCTCCTAACTTGCCCGTTTTGCTTCAAGCCCTCCCCATTGCTTGCTCCAGTGTCTGTGGGTCAGGTCCTCGGTCAGCAGTCAAGGCCCTCCGTGATCTGGCCCCTACTGTCCCTGCCAGCCTCACCCTCACCATCCCCACGCAATGTCTGTTTCATTCTTGCTGCCTGTGATGGCCTCTCCTCAGCTTCTCCCACCATCCAGGAGGGCCCTTGCACTTGCAGACAGACCTGGTGGGGCTCCTATGGCTCCTGCAGACAGAGGTGGTCTGTCTCCTCTCCCGACTCCCGGGGTACTGTGCACCCTTGCCCATCAGGCCACCCACCGCTCTATGCTGAACTGCTCTGTCTACTCCTCTGCATCTCCCAGCAGGCTGCGACCCTGCGGCCAGGGTTCCAGTCCCCGGCTCAGGTCCTGGCACTCTGTGGGTGCCCAATCACTGTGTTGAACGAGAAACTGACAACCATGGCAGGGAGCCTCCTCCCATTTCTCAGATGAAGAGACAGAGGCCCACAGAGGGGAAGTTACAGACCCAGGGTCGGACAAAGTCAGGGAGGAACCTGGCCCAGGCTGCAGGAGCCCACCCTGCAGGAGCCCCGCCCTCCTGTCCTGCCAGGGGCCTGGCCCACGCCTGCCCTTCTCCCCACCCAGGGCAGTGCTGACTCAGGCGGTGATGGAGGCGTGGGCGGGCCGGGCTGGCACAGAGGTGACCTCTGTCTCCCCTGTGGATTGTCCATCCATTCCCAGAGCCTGCGGTCACAGCTTGGGTAATACACTTGACTGGAACCTGGCTCTCCCTGCAGGTGGGGGTGGGGAGAGCTGGCTAAAGGAACGGTGGTCTCTGGGGTGTGAGCCCTGGGGCATACCCCCTCTCTCTACACAGGTATGTGGAACTCACTCCCACAAACATGCACACACACTCAATCACACACACGCATCCCCAAACACACAGTCACACGGCCGCAGAAACACACAATCACACGGCCGCACAAACCGTTCTCTCTCCCTCTCTCTTTTCCACACATCAAAAGCATACACACACGCACACATTTTCACTTATTAATTCAACAAAGACTGAACACCTGTTAGGTGCCAGCGCTGTGCAGGAAGGAAAGGTGGCTTTCAGATTGGGGTGGGGCAGAGACTTCCAGGAAGGCTTCCTGAAGGAGGAGGCATGGCAGCTGGGCCTGGATGGGGAGAGCCAGGGAAAGGGAAGTCTGGGCAGGTTTTCACTATAGAACACGGAGTGAGAGGAGTGGGGAGGTGTTGGCCCCGGTTATACAGGCCTTGAATGCCCAGCTGAGTGTTGGCTTCATCCTGTGGGAGCTGGGAGTCATGGAGGGCTCTGAGCAGGGATGGTACATGACCACAACAGGATAGGACAGGACTAGTCACTCTGGGGCCAGGGCGGAGAGATAAGGAGGAGGCTGTGGCGACAGTCAGGCGAGAGGTCTGAGAGTCTGAGGCGGGAAGGTGCCAGGGGGTGGTAAGCAGTGCACAGACACAGAGACCCGAAAGCAAGACTGCTGTCCAGGGGCCCCGGGCTGAGCACTGTGCCCTCCCCTGCCCACCCACAGGGACTGACCTCTGCAGTGGGACCTCTTCCAGCAGTTCCTCCTCCTCCTCCCTGTGGAAGCAGACGAAGCAGAAGGCTGGAACATCATCGGCTCCACAGCCCATGGGCCAGGCTGGAGGCAGCTCCAGGACAGGGCAGGGGTGGCTGGTGGCGGCCTCGGCGACATCGTCCTCAGCCTGGGTGGAAGTCCCTGAGCCAGAGCGCTCCAGGGTCAGCAGCCGGTCGGCCTCCCGGCCCCGCACCTGTCCACCCACCACCTGTGCCTTCTCTCTCAGGTTGCCCGTCGCCTCGGCGGGTGGAAGAGCCCGTGGCTCTGTCTGATGGGGACTCCTGTCCTGACCCACGGGGGTCCGGCCACAGGGCTGAGCCTGGGGAAGCAGCTTCCAGTCGCCTGGACTCAGAGACAGCCAGCAGCAGGGGCAGGGGTCCAGCAGGGCCCCTCACCACTCCCCGTGGAGCCCTAGGTCCCTCGGCCGCCCACTCTGCTGCTGCTCTCAGAGGCGCCTCTGGGAGGACAGCTCGCACATGACCTGTCCTTCAGTCTGTCTGTCCAACCGTCTGCTCCTCCCAGTCCCCCAGCTCGCCACGGAGGTGGCTTCCCTAAGAAAGTTTGTTCTCCTCCGCTGGGGTGGGTGGCAAGGGCGGCCTCCAGGAGAGAGGGCTGGGACTTGCAGCTGAAAGGTGGGTGAGGGCCACGTGAGGCTGGCACAGTGCCCACGCCGTCCTCGAGAAAAGTTCTGACCCCCGGAGTCACGGTCCTGGATCAGCAGAGCCTCCAGCGCCTGGAGGCTCCCTCGCTGCCTGCTCCCTCCGACTCCAGGCTGCTCGGCAGACCGGCTGGGCTGTGGGTATTAATAGCTCCACATTCACGCTGAGAAGCCTGGAGGTTAACTCCTTCCCTGCCAGAGCTGGGAGGCCGGCAGGGCGGGCTGGTGGAGTAAGGCCATCCGGCGAAGTGGCCACAAGGGAGCCCAGGGAAGGGCGGCGCCTCAGTCCCGCCCCCGGCCAGCCTGAGCCTGGTTGCTGCAGCAGAACCCCCAGTGCCACCTCCTGTCCGCGAGTCTCTGCACCGCTGGGCACCCGGGTCTTGGTTAAAGTGCCCTGGCCACCCGACCCCACCACATGCAGCTCCAGGAAACCAGGTGGTGGGGCTGGTGGCTCAGGGCAGCACCCCACTATGGGCAGGACTCTGAGCTTTAGAGAGCTCACACATTCAACCCTCAGCTCACTGCCCCCGCTGCGTTCCCTTAGCCGTCACTGTTGTCCACTGTGGACGCAGTTCTGTGGCTGGCTTCAGCGGGACCCCGCGATGAAGCAGACGCAATACCTATTGTATTTTATTGAGGACTATGGGAAGAGGATGGGAATGGGGAAGTCTGAATAAATGTATCTGCCTGAAGAATGTTTGTTTGCTGCTTTGGGATGAGGGTCTCCCTGTGTTGCCTGGGGAGAATTCCTGGGCTCAAGCAATCCTCCTGCTTCAGCCTTCCAAGTAGCTGGGATTACAGCTGTGAGCCACGGCACCCGGCTTGAAAAATGTTTAGTGAACATTTGCTACGTGCCAGGTCCTGTGCTGGGCACAAGGAACACAATCATAAAAAGGCCAGACGCCGTTCCTGCTTTGGTGGGTTGGCACGTCACTGCCGGAGACCAAGGAGGCTGCAGTTCATCAGAGAATACCATCTTGTGAATTAGGAAAAGGTACCCTCTCCAGGCAACTGCAGCCCAGACCACTGGCCGGTAGTGTGGACCCAGGCTGGGTTTCAGCCCCACTCACCTCCTTTGCAATTTACAACACACGCAACCATCCACGGTGGCTCTGGAAGCACCAATAAACAAAAGGAAAACATTCAGATTGTGAAAAGCGCTATGAAAAAATAAAACAGGGACATGCAAGAGAGGCTGATGGGAAGGTAATTCCAAGGAGGGGACATTGGAGCTGCAACTGCAGGAGGAGGAGGAGAAGAAGGAGGAAGAACCAGCCAGAAAAGCTGGAGGGAGAACGTTCCAGGAAGAGGGATCAGCAGGTGCAAAAGCCCAGAGGTAAGAACCAGCTAGCATTTGAGGAAGAGAGTGAGAAGCAGAGGAAATCCTTAAACTGAGCTTGAAGAGTGAGTGAGTTTTCCAGGGGGTTCAAGGGTTGAGGCATCACCAGCAGAGGGAACAGAAACTGCAAAGGCTCAGAGGCAGGAGAGGGAAGGAGGGTGCACTGCAAGGGAGGAAGAAGACATAGGGGACACGATCAGAAGGGGGAGATATTCATTCCAGGGTTGCCCACCCAGGACTCTGAGGAGAAAGGGTGAGTGGGAAGGAAGATGGAAGTGGGTCCGCTGAAGGGCTAAGGAGTTGGAAGGTGGGGAAGCAGAGAGGCTTGGAAGGAACCCGCAGTATATGTGGAACTGAATTCCACAGGGTCTGGGCCTCCTTGGCCAAGAAGCAGAGGGGGTTGGGAACGGATCAGCCACACACAGTTGTTTAGACTGTGCACACTGCACAAGGACAGCCTGGCAGGTAGCGGGTGTGGGCTGATATCCAGCCCTACCTCTGCTCTGCCAAGCCTTCCACTGTTAAACTGTGACGGCTTAGGGGGATGGCCTTTTTCTAATTGGCCCACCCCAAAGGGTACCTTTTTCTTATTGGCTAGCCTGCAGGGTGCCTTTTTAAAGTTAGTCCCCCTAGGCTTATGGTGGCTTATGCTAGTAATCCCAGCACTTTTGGGAGGCTGAAGCAGGAGGAACGCTTGAGCCCAGGAGTTTGAGACCAGCCTGGGCAACATAGTGAGACATTGTCTCAACAAAAAATAAAATAATTAGCCAGATATGGTGGTGCATGCCTGTAGTCCAGCTACTCAGGAAGCTGAGGCAGAAGGATCGCCTGAGCCAAGGAGGTTGAGGCTGCAGTGAGCTATGATCATGTCACTGTACTCTAGCTTGGGTGACAGAGTGAGATCCTGACTAAAAAAAAAAAAATGAAGCCGGGCTCGGTGGCTCAGCCTGTAATCCCGCGCCTTTGGGAGGCTGAGGTGAGTGGATTGCCTGAGCCCGCGGCTGCGAGACCCACCTGGGCAGCGAGACCTCATCTCTACAATAAATCAAAAAATCAGTCGGGCGTGGTAGCGCATGCCTGTAATTCCGGCTACTTGGAAGGCTGAGGCGGAAGGATCGCCGGAACCCAGCAGGTCGAGGCTGTGGTGGCTGCGAGCGGCCACTGCACTCCAGTCTGGGCGACAGAGTGAGACTTCAACTCAAAAAAAAACAAAAAAAGAAAGAAAGAAAGAAAGAAAGAAAGAAAAAACCCCCTAGGAGTTGCCTTTTTCCAGTTGGGCTGTGGAGATCCTCAGGGGCCCAGGCTCTGCTATAGACTTGCCATGTGGCTTTGGACAGCCAGTGTCTCTCTCTCTCTCTAGGACCACGGACTTAGATATCTAGCTAGAGGCCAGTGGGTCCAATCCCTACACTGCACAGAGGAGGAGAATGAGCCCAGAAAGGGGTATCAACTTCCTAAGGTCGCACAGCGACATGCGGCAGAGCTGGTGCCCCTGACTCTTGTCTTAGTGCTCCATCCTCCCAGCTCCAGCATTAGCTTGGTCACTGGCTGCTCAGACTTGGTGTTTCTTTGAAGAGAGAACGGGAATGACAGGGGACACGAGGAAGGGTGGAGGAGGGGAGGGAGGGCATCCTAGGCTATGACTCCCTTGGGTGGGGGTCAGAAGGGGTCAGGGTGTCCCAGGCCTCTAGGAGTCCCTTCCCCCCTCCTGCAGGCCCCGTGGGGTTGTCATTTGCAGACGTGAATTATTCACAATGCTGCTTCTTTGCCTGGTTTTAATGCACTCTGATGGCGTTCTCTGGCTAATGGGGAAAATCAATAGGTTTTAATTCTTAGTGGCTGTGAAGCTCTGTCTGTCTCCTGTTTGGGTGGCTGGGCCTGGCTCTTTGGCAAGAGGTGGGAGGTGGGGGCTCAGACCCACTTCACAAGAGCCTGTAACGCCACATTTCCCTCTTCCACCCACCTCCCTCCTCTGATGCAGCCTGGGGAGGGAGGATTAGAGTCATCAGGCTGCCCAAACTCTGTCCCGCACGTCCCAAAAGGGCTGAACCTTTAAAACTCAACCATGTAAGCCGGGCTCGGTGGCTCAGCCTGTAATCCCGCGCCTTTGGGAGGCTGAGGTGAGTGGTCTGCCTGAACCCGCAGGTTCAAGACCTGCCTGGGCAACTTGGCAAGACCTCATCTCTACAATAAATAAAAAAATTAGCCGGGCGTGGTAGCATGCGCCTGTAGTTCCAGCTACTCGGAAGGCTGAGGCGGAAGGATCGCCGGAGCCCAGCAGGTCGAGGCTGCGGTGGCCAGGAGCGGCCACTGCACTCCAGTCTGGGAGACAGAGTCAGATTTAAACTCAAAAAAAAAAAAAAACTCAACCATGTCACCCCGCTCCAAGAGGGATGGCAGACCCTCTTGGCCCCTGCTCCAGAGGTATGGGCCAGACACACACCAGCAGGGGCCACGCCACCTGCTTCAGAGGGCCAGAATCAGGCCCGCATTCTTTGGCCCTCTGTCTGGGGGCCTGGGGCAGGCTTCCCCTACCCATCCATTCTCCTGGTCTCAGGACCAGTTCACAGACCTGATTAGGGTGCGAGGGGAATCTGGCAGGGGTCCCTTCACTCTGACTTCTGATGTTATCCCTGTATAACAGTTGTACTTTCAGGCGTGACAGTTTCTCTGACAGGATTGAGATCTGAGACATTCATAGGACATCATTAAGGGAACCTCCCATCTTAGCCCACATCCCCCAACCACCCTTCTGTGGTGCTCCAATCAATGTCCTTTGTGAATCCTGTAATTAGCTTGTGAATGGAATAAGTATATTGCACTGCATTTGTGCGTGTATGTTAAGAGAGTTCAGGTAAGTGTAAACGTTTAGCATACACCATGGCCTTCATAATGCTGTTTTCAGGATTTTTCAATTGTTTTTATTTTTACATTTTTGAGAGGGATCTCACTCTGTCCTCCAGGCTAGAGTGCAGTGGCACCATCATGGCTCACTGCAACCTTGACCTCCTCGGCTCAGAAGATCCTTCCACCTCAGCCTCCCAAGTGCTGGAACTATAGGCATGTGCCACCACACCCAACTAATTGTTTAACTTTTTGTAGAGATGAGGTATTGCTATATTGCCCAGGCTAGTCTCAAATTCCTGGGCTGAAGCAATCCTCTCGTCTTGGCCTCCCAAAGTGCTGGGATTACAGGTATAAGCCACTGCACCCGGCCAGTATTTTTCAGTGTTTTCAAAAGATGTCTCAACCTTGGAGAGGCCCTGCCCGCTTCCCTGTGGACCCAGGCCTCTCCTGGTGGACCAGGGCCCACCTCAGGCTTGCTGGAAGTGCTCTGGCCACCTAGAGGGGCTATCTGCTGGGGCCCTAGCCCAGCACCATGACCCTCTGGAGGCCAGGACCTGGGATATGAAGAACGGTGGCTGCCAGGCCTCACCTGCCCTGTCCACCCAGGCCCTAGCCTGGCCCCTTCCCCTTTTCTGTCTAGGCTCCAACAGACACCAGGCCCAGTCCTGGGTCGGACAAAGAGCTTCAAGGTGTGAGTGCTTGGCCTGACCTGAAGTGTGCATCTACTTGCTACTGAATTTGAACTTGAAGTGGGAGCTAGCTGTGTCCATATTGTGGGTGAGGCAGATATGGCTTGAGTTCCCTCAAGCACTTAAGTTTTGTGCCCCCCTTGCATTCCCTGAATTTCCAGGCATGCACTGAGCTGTGCAGAAGGCTGAGTGACTCCTCTTCTTCAGTTCAGGGCACACTGTCACTCTTGGTCCACACAAGGCTCCTCCTTTGTTTATACTCATATCTTTATTCCCTTTTACTCCCATTTTTACTGGGCAGGCAAGAGCTCCAAATACCCACCTCGTGGGATCACTGGGAGAATTCCATGAGCCAGAGCACATGAAGTGCTTAAGATGGCACCTAGCCCACAGTGACGGACGGTTATAGATCCCATGCCATCTCCTGGGGTGACTGTCTCTCCCAGGGGCCTCTGAGACTTGGACAAAGCACCTTCTTTTTCTCTCTTATTTTATTTTTGAGTTGAGGTCTCACTCTGTTGTCCAGCCTGGAGTACAATAATGTCTTACCACAATCTTGACCTCCTGGGCTCAGGTGATCCTTCTGCCTCAGCCTCCCAAGCAGCTGGTTGGTGTTTTCAAACTCCTTCCCTAAAGACCCCAGTGATCCCTTGGGACAGAATCAAACATGCTTATTGTGTAGGGAGAAGCAAATATGGACACACAGTTATCTCCCACTTCAAATTTAAATTCAGTAGCAACTGGGTGCATATTCCAGGTCAGGCCAAGCGCTGGGCGGTGCATGTGAGGGCCCACCCAGACAGGCCAGAGAGGAAAAGCTCCCACCTGTGTGGAGTTCTCTGTCTGGTAGGGGTGGATGGGAAGGGCCCTTCTCTTTCTATTAAGTAGGGTACAGCATAGCCACTATAATAAAGAGGCCCATGCTACAGTGGCTCAAATAAGTCTTTATTTTTTTTATTTTTATTTTTTTTAGGTCAGGGGGTCACTCTGTCATCCAGGCTGGAGTTCAGTGGGACAATCGTGACTCACTGCAGTCTTTACCTCCTGGACTCAGGTGATCCTTCTGCCTCAGCCTCCTCAGTGGCTGTAACTACATGTGTCATCATGCCTGGCTAATTTTTTGATTTTTTTTTTGGGTAGAGACAAGGTCTCGCTATGTTGCCTAGGCTGGTCTCAAATTCCTGGCCTCAAGCAATCCTTCTGCCTCAGTCACTGCGCCTGGCCCAAACAAACCTTCTGACAAATTAATTAGGAGCAAATGCCAATGTTTTATCTCAGATTTGCCATGAGGGAAGAGGCCACTGATCATGCTGGTTCAAAGTCCTTTCCTTTTTAATAGGAAAGAGAATGGTTAAATATTTGTTTTTTGACTAGGCACAAGAAAAAAGAAAGTCTGATTCCAGATCATTCGAGCCCTGACTGACAGCTGTGGATGAGAAACTGGTTTCCTAGAAAAGGACTCACTGGGATTAAAGTTTCTCAGAATATCACTTAAACATTTTGTCAAGAATGCCAGTGTCTTCCGAGAAGGACCTTGTGAATGATGTGACATGGAAAAACGCTGTGTCCTGCACCAGGTTCAGTCCAGGTTTTCTTTATCACAAGGTGGAATCTTGTCTCTCAGGTAGGAGTCTAGGGGTTGGAGGTCATCTCGGAGGAAGTTGCCTTAAAAGATGGAGTGGTGCAGAAGTGGCATTCCTCCCTCCCACTCATTTTCTGTCGGCAATCGTTGGTCCCTAGCTGCAAGGGAGACTGGGACATTCAGGCTCCAGCAGCACAGCCATATGCACTGCTAAAAACTGGGGCAGAGGTGAAGTATTACTGGAAAAAGGAAGGGAGAGTAGATGCCATTAGCAGTCATGAGGGCCTACTTCATAGCCCAGGCTCTGAACCTTCCTCTCTGCTTCCTGCCACAAACTCTGTTTGCTAACCCATTTTTGATTTTTCTTTTTGAGTTGGGGTCTCACTCTGTCACCCAGGTTGCAGTGCAGTGGCAAGATCACAGCTCACGGCAGCCTCCAAATCCTGGACTCAATTGATTCTCTCACCTTAGCCTCCTGAGCAGCTGGGACTACAGACATACATCACCACACCTGGCTTATTATATTTTATTTTATGTAGAGATGGGGTCTTGGTATGTTGCCCAGGCTGATCTTGAACTCATGGGCTCAAGCAATCCTCCCACCTCAGCCTTCCAAAGTGCTGGGATTACAGGCATGAGCTACTGCATCTGACCTCTTGATCTTTTTAATTGAGGCAATACATAGAGCAACCAGTCTAAATTGGACCAGGAGGATAGAAGCTTCAAGATATAGATTATGTGATGTGTTTGAATCTACTAAAAAGAGATTTTCAGTTTTACCAGGAAAGTTTGCAAATGCATTAAGGAAGGCGAAATTAAAAAATGAAGCAATAATTAACTCTAGGAAAACAAAAAGTTGTGGTGCAAGAAAATAAACGTCATCAGAGTACACTATGTGACTGAGCCGTGAATATTATCTACAAAGGTTTAATAATATAAACACTACAAATTATTTTAATCCAAAGGGATATCTAACCATACTGGGAGGAGGAGAACAGGATGCTTTTTTTTTTTTTGAGTTGGAGTCTCACTCTGTCGCCCAGACTGGAGTGCAGTGGTCACTCCCGGCCACCGCAGCCTCGACCTGCTGGGCTCCGGCGATCTTTCCGCCTCAGCCTTCCGAGTAGCCGGAATTACAGGCATGCGCTACCACGCTCAGCTTATTTTTTTTATTTATTGTAGAGATGAAGTCTCACCAAGTTGCCCAGGTGGGTCTCGAACCTGCAGGCTCAGGCAATCCACTCACCTCAGCCTCCCAAAAGCGCGGGATTACAGGCTGAGCCACCGAGCCTGGCAACAGGATGCTTTTTCTGTGGAACAGGTAGGCAAGTGTATAGGAAAATTACATTCTCATTTTATATAGTAGGAAGATCAAAAACAGAAAACTCAAGAAACAACTGTATTAGCATGTTATTTAGAATCCTGCCATTCAAAGACTAATCCGTGGATCAGCAACCTCAGCATCACATGGGAGCTTATTAGAAATGCAGAATCTTGGAAGCTGCCTCAGACCTGCTGAATCAGAATCTATATTTTAGCAAGATTCCCAGGTGTGACTTTAATGACGCTTAAAGTTTGAAAGACCCTGCCTTAGAAGGGGAACAGCAAATGGCAGGAAGTTAAAAGAGTGGAATCCGTTGCCTAATTTAGGAAGAGAAGAGCTGGGGTGCAGAGTGGTGGCATGAGGGACTGCTAATTTTTGAGATAAGTCCTGTAGCTTTGAGTTGTAACTATGCGGAAGATTTATGTTGCTGAACAAAAGGAAATCGTGCATGATTTTACATCCCAACAATACAAAGTGGAATGCAAAGGCTTCCTCCTGCCAGAGAGCCCCCAGGCTCCCCTTTGTCTTGTCACTAGTTTCCAGAGTATCCTTCCAGAGCACTTCTCTGCACATCCAGCCTTTATGTGTATTGCTATCCTGCTTATTGTATATTAGTTTACAGATAAGTGCACTGTTGGGCACCTTGGTACTTTTCATGCAACAATATCCGGGAGATTGTTCCATACAAGTACATATAGATGTGCTTAATCCGTTTTGGGTTTGTTTTTGTAGACTATTACAGGATGCTTAGTATTTGTGATTTATTTAGCTACTCCCCTACTGATGGGAAATCAGGTTGTTTCCAGCCCCTCTCTGTTACACATGGTGCTACAACAAGCGTTTTGTCGTCTAGGGTTAAGGACACAGAATGCCTGGGATTGTAAACCCAGGGCTGCCACTAAAGTCAGTTGTTTTATTGCTATGAGCCTCAGTTTCTGAAGTGGTGAAATGGGGATTAAAATGATACTTACAGGGTCTACTGTGTGCAATCAGATTCTAGACACTGGGGATTGAGGTACGCACAAAACCGATAAAAAGTTCCTGCCCTGTGGAGTTAGGTTCTTGTGGTGGGAGACAGGTAATAAACAAGATAAATTAATAAAAATAGATGATGGTAAGTGACAAAGGAAGCAGAGCAAGGAAGAGAAGTGAGTGGGAGGTTTGCACCTGTAGATAGGAGGTTGCAGATGGCCTTACTGGGAAAATGACATGTGAGTGACACAAACCTGAAGGAGACAAGCAGAGAGCTGCACACATATTTTGGGGACGAACATTGCAAGCAAAGGAACAGGGACAGGGAACTCACTACCTCCCATGACAGCTGCAGGCAATGTGGAGGCCTCCATATGCCTTCTACCTCCCAGTCCTTAGTCTGTCTTTGGGGACCCTTACAAAATAAGTAGAATCCCTACCCTCCGTACAGCAGCCATTCCATCAGATGCCAGCAAGAGAGCTGCCACTGCCATAGTCCTGTGCTGTGACAGAGCTGCCCAAAGAACTGTGGTGGCATCCTGGTGGCCTCAGGGAGGGGGCTGGATTCCTAGCCTGGCAGGGTCAGTCCCTAGCCACAGGGGTCTCTGCCCTAGGTCTGAATCCTTCTTCTGGAGAGAAGTGTGGCAGGGGGGAGGACCCAGGAGAGAGGGTGCTGGGAATGCCATCTCCTGGTGAGTACACTCGGCAGCCCCCAGAGAGGGATGGCGGGCTGGGCAAGCTTTGTGCAGATCTCAGCAAGGTGGGCTTCAGGTCTGTGAAAGCAGCCCTCTTAGCTCTCCTCTGAACTGAGTTGGATCAGTTCCAGAGTTTCTCTGCAGGCATCCGTAGGATAGCAATCTGGAAGAGGAAGAGTGCTGGGGCGGGGGTTATTTCGGGGTAGCATTGGCAGGCAGGTGTGGTTTCACTTAGATAGGCTTATTAGGGCAGACTTTGTGGTGGGAAATTGAACAACTAATGTCCCCCAAGCCGCCCTTTGCATCACCATTGTCCCGGGGTCAATGTCCTCCCCCCTCCTCCAGCCTTTCAGTCTACCTCTGGCACTCCCTGTGGACAGAGTCTTCCATGAGCAGCAAAGCTGGTTTGCATGGTCGCAGCCTCAGCAATACAAAGGTGGGTCCTAAAGGGGCAGGTCTGAGCATAATACCTGACACGGGGGCATTTCAAATTAGTGAGGAAAAGATGGGCTACTTGATAGTCTTTGGGAAAATATAAAGCTGTGTTCTCTTAGTTGCTGGAAACCTCACTGTTAAATCTTAAGAAACAGGTGGATCAGAGATTGCAAAGTTAAAGAATAAAACTACAGACCAGGCGCGGTGGCTCATGCCTGTAATCCCAGCACTTTGGAAGGCCAAGGTGGAAGGATCGCTTGAACTCAGGAGTTTGAGACCAGCCTGTGCAATATAGTGAGACCTTGTCTCTACCGACAAAAAAAAAAAAAAGAAAAAAAAATTAGCTGGGGTGTAGTCTCAGGTATTCAGAAGACTGAGGTGGAAGGATCATCGCCTGAGCCCAGGAGGTCCAGGTTGCGGTAATCCATGATCGCGCTACTGCACTCTAGCTTGGGGGACAGAGTGAAATCCAGACTTAAAAAAAATAAAATAAATAAACAAATAAGAGGAGAGAACTTTGAAATGTATTAATATTGATAAATTGTCAGACTTTGGGGGGTTTTTTTGGCCATCCTTTGAGAGGGTATGGGGTCGATGTGCATTTCTCTTCTTCTGAGTGAACTTGGCAGCTCTCATAGATCTGGGGGAAATTTTTCTTTAGCGACTGCCTTTTAAAAATGTTTTTACTCATTTTTCTATTGTCATTGATCTTTTTCTTATTAATTTTAAGAGCTGTATATGTCAGACAGAGTAGCCCTTCATTTATGATACAAGTTGCAAATATTTTTCCCTAGTTTGTTGTTTTACTTTTGTCTCTAGTGAGGTGGAAGAGACAAATGTAAGCCCTTGCATACATTTCTGATGGCTTCTGCAGATTGGTATCATTCCTATGATTGGCAATTTGGCATTATCTATGAAAACTACAAATGCATTTGTTCTTTGACTCAGCAAGCTCACTTCTGGGAATATTTTTGTTCCCCCTGATTAAATAGCTTAGATTGTATTTTTCTTTTATTTGTTTATTTTTTTCCCCAAACACTTCAGGGAATGTATGCTATAAAGCTACTTGACATAGATGAAAGTGTGTGTGTGTGTGTGTGTGTGTGTGTGTGTGGACACTGCTGACTTTTTTCTTTTTTCTTTTTTTTTTTGCTTTGGAGTCTCACTCTGTCACCCAGACTGGAGTGCAGTGGCCGCTCCCGGCCACCGCAGCCTCGATCTGCTGGGCTCCAGCGATCCTTCCACCTCAGCCTTCCGAGTAGCCAGAATTACAGGCATGCACTACCACGCCCGGCTGATTTTTTAAAAATTTATTGTAGAGATGAGGTCTTGCCAAGTTGCCTAGGCAGGTCTCGAACCCGCGGGCTCAGGCAATCCACTCACCTCAGCCTCCCAAAGGCGCGGGATTACAGGCTGAGCCACCGAGCCTGGCATCTTTTTTCTTACAAGACTGGAAATAACCCAGGAGATTACCAACAGAGAACTGATTAAACAGACCGTGGTACATCCACAAAATGGAATATTTTGCAGAAATAAAATAATGAAGAAAGTTTCTATGTTCTGTAATGAAAAGAGCTCTGGGATATGCTGTTAAGTGAAAAAAACAAGAGGAAGAAGAGTGGATTTAGTGTGCTATCTTTTTGCATAAGGCCTGAGAGAAATGGGAAATATAAAAAATATATTTGTATGTGGGAAAAAAATAAAAAGTGGCTACCACAGAGGGGTTGGGGTATGGGAAATAGGGGGCAGCAAAGGTAACTTGATTTTTGTTTTCAGTTTTTTTAACCATGTGAATTATCAACTTTTTAAAAAGTTAATGAGATGGATCCAATGGAAAGAAAGTGCTTGAAAATACAGAAAAGAAGAGTTCCTGAGAAGGTGGGAAGGGTGGGATTCAAAGCCCAGGTGTAATGTGGGTAATTTGTCTCGGTTTCTCCATCCATAAAATGGATTCTCCAGCTAACCATGAAAAGCACCTATCACAGAACTCTTTGTCCCTTCACAGCACTCTAGTCCCTCCTCTGAGGTCCAGAGGGATTGGGTTCAGGACCGCCAGGCAGGTGTAGGCCTTGGGAATGTGCCTTGTCCACAACTCCTCAAGTGCATCCTGGGAGGACAGTCAGTGGTCAGTGGAGGGTCTGAGCCATTCCTGGAGCCTCGCCGTGGGAGAGGAAGGGACACCGGGGGAGGGGAGTGGAGGGGAACCTGCAGGCTTGGAGCCATCTTTTTGTGAGTCCACCCACACCCATCTTCAGCTCCACCAAGCCCACGGCTTAGGGACAGATTGGCCCTAAATTTAGCTAAAAAGCAGCCCCAGACGGAGCTTGTGAGAAGCAAAATGTGCAACAGCTGCTATCAGCACCCCATCAGCATGTTAAGCCCCTTGGTTTTCAGAAGTGGAAACTGAGACTGAGAAAGGGCAAAGGGGGTATTTCCAGAGGCACACTGCAAAGTAGGCCTCATTCTTGCTAGCAAGTGTCTGTTATGGGCTGAAATGTGTCCCCCAAAAATTCATATGCAGTTTGATTGATTGATTGATTGAGATGGGGGGTTCTCGCTATATTGTCCAAGCTCGTCTCAAACTCCTGGCCTCAAGCTATCCTCCCACCTTGGCCTCCCAAAGTGCTGGGATTACAGGCATAAACCACTGCACTGCAAAATTCATACACTGAAGTCCTAACTTTTAAGACCTTAGAATGTGACTGTATTTGGAGATGGGCATTTAAAGAGGTAGTTACATTACAATGAGGCCAATGGGTAAGCCCTAATCCACTATGACTGGTGTCCTTATAAGAAAAGGAAATTAGGCCTCACACACACAGAGGGAAGATCATGTGAGAGCACAGGAGGCAGGATGGTCATCTACAAGCCAAGGAGAGAGGCCTCAGAAGAAACCGACCCTGCGACACCTTGATTGTGTACTTCTAATCTCCAGAATTGTGAGGAAATGCATTTCTCTTGTTTAACTGAGGTACAGTTGTTCCTTGGTTCCAGGACCTCCCACATGCCAAAATCTGCAGCTGCTCAAGTCCTTGATATAAAATGGTACAGTATTTGCAAATAACCTATGCACACTCTCCAGTATACTTTAAATCATCTCTAGACTACTTGTAATATCTAACACAGTGTAAATGTACTTTGTTGTTATGCTGTATTTTGTATTGTTGTGTTATTTTTTCAAAGATTTTCCATCCGTGGTTGGTTGAATCTGTAGATGCAGAACCAGAGGATATGGGGGTGGGGGACACTGTACTTGGTCATGGCAGCCCTTGCAAATGAATGCAGTGCATTTCCCATTCATTGTCAAAAATGTCTGTAGACCGGCAGTCCAAGATGCTACGGCCATGTCATGGAGACTCATGCTCCACTTTCCCTTCCACCTTCTGCTTTCAAGGTTATCTCATGGGCCAAGATGTCTGCTGGAGTTGCCTTATTCCAGGCAGCAACAAGGAAGAAGGGACAAACTGTGTGTCCTTCCCTTATAAAGCAACTTCCTGCAAATCCCACAGAGCAGTTTAGTTAATATCTTATTGGCTACTGCTCAGTCACAAGATGACACCTAGCTGCAAGAGAGCCTGGGAAATGTGTCCAGTTGAAAGTAAGGGTTTATTCCCAAGGAGGAGGGGGAGAATGGATGCCAGACGAGGCACACAGTGGTCTTTGCCCCAGACTGTAATCTCAGACTACATACTCAAGGGTGCATGAAGAACTTTTTTTTTACTTTTTCCATGATTCAGCATAATTTCTATTGCAAGCCAGACGGCACTTCCACCTCTATGTGCAATTGTGTCTGTTTTCTCAGTGACTTTTTTTTTTTTGAGTTGGAGTCTCACTCTGTCGCCCAGACTGGAGTGCAGTGGCCACTCCCAGCCACCACAGCCTCGACCTGCTGGGCTCCGGCGATCCTTCTGCCTTAACCTTCCAAGTAGCCTGAATTACAGGCATGTGCTACCACGCCTGGCTGATTTTTTTTATTTATTGTAGAGATGAGGTCTCGCTGCCCAGGCGGGTCTCAAACCCGCGGGCTCAGGCAATACACTCACCTCAGCCTCCAAAAGGCACAGAATTACAGGCTGAGCCACCGAGCCTGGCCCTCAGTGACTTTTGAGGTGCTAAGCTATGGTGGGCAGTGTCTGTCCTTCTTTTTTTCGAATCGGTTCTTTGTCGCCTATGCCGGAGTGCAATGGCACAATCACAGCCTCAACTTCCTGGGCTCAGGCAATCCTTCCACCTCAACCTCCTGAGTAGCTTGGACTACAGGTGCATGACACCACGCCTGACTAATTTTTTTTTTTTGGTAAAGACAAGGTTTTGCTATGTTGCCCAGGCTGGTCTCAAACCCCTGGACTCAAGCTATCTTCCCACCGCAACCTCTCAAAGTGTTGGAATTGCAGGCGTGAGCCATTGTGCCCGACTGGCAGTGTCTATCCTGAAACCTTCTGTGCATGCAGAACTGCCTGAGATAGTCCCTCTCAATTATCGGCCCATTGACTTTCAGCTCACATGGGCCACCTTGTTTACATCTGTGCAGCTCCTTCGGCCTCTCTGGACCATGCCCAAGGCTCAGAGGTCATTCTGTTGCTTCTGTGCCCGCTGAGAACCAGGGCATTGTGTGAAGCATTCTCCCATCTGCTCTTGACCTTCTCATTAGGATTTCACCACTCTCCCCCAAGGAGTGTTCAGAGCTTCTCCTTCTGAGATTTCTCAAACTCTTTTTTTCCTTTCATTATCCCCCACTGCCCTCTCTTTTCCTCCTACCCCAGGGGCATCTGAAGAGGGCAAGCCCTATTTTTGGCTTTTATGTTTTTCCAATAAGGACCTGAGCTACTGGGACACAAAAGCCCAGTAGAAACTTGTGAATTTTTCCTGCTTTCCTCCCTTTCATATTCCTCTCCTGAGGTGAAAAGAACAAGTTTTAGCTTAACAGTAGTGAAAAAAATAAAATACCAAGAAAATAAAAAACTCAGAACAAAATTCATGTCTCAAAAATATTACCCTGCCATATTTATATTAAATTAGTCTGTGGTTGACACTATTTAGCATTCCTCACTCCCTTCTCTCTTATTGCTTTCACTTACCGTCTAGAGAAGCTAAATGTTTCCTTTCCCAGCCTCGTTTACTGCTTAGGAAGGTGGATTTCCCACTTCTGGTCAATAAGATGGGTGTGAAGTCTGCCCCAGATTTACAAGAAGTCTGCCCTAGATTTACAAGATTTATTGACTTGATTTTTTTTTAAAAAGAGGGCCAGAGTCAGTGGCTCATGCCTATAATCCCAGCACTTTTGGGAGACTGAGGCAGGAGGATTGCTTGAGCCCAAGAGTTCGAGACCAGCCTAGGCAACTTACCATCTCTACAAAAAAATTTAAAAATTGGCCAGGCATGGTAGCGTGAGCCTGTAGTCCCAGCTTCTTGGGAGGCTGAGGCTGAAGGCTTGCCTGAGCCCAGGAGTTTGAGGTTAAGGTGAGCTGTGATTATGCCACTGTATTCCAGCCTGGGCAGCAAAGTAAGACTTGACTCAAAAAAAAAAAAAAAAAGAGAGAGAGAGACAGAGAAA
>NW_007097689.1:415160-449359 GCF_000164805.1 Carlito syrichta
GCCCAGCAAGTCGAGGCTGTGGTGACCGGGAGCGGCCACTGCACTCCAGTCTGGGTGATGGAGTGAGACTCCAATTCAAATAAATAAATAAATAAATTAGCACATGGCCAGGTGCAGTGGCTCATGCCTGTAATCCCAGCATTTTGAGAGGCAGAGGTGAGAGGATTGCCTGAGCCCATGGGTTCAAGACCAGCTTGGGAAATGTGGCTAGCCTCATCTCTACAATAAATCAGAATAATTTAGCCAGGCATAGTGGCGCATGCCTGTAGTTCCAGCAACTTGGAAGGCTGAGGAGGAAGGATCGCCTGAGCCCAGCAGGTAGAGGCTGCGGTGGCTGTGAGTGTGCCACTGCACTCCATCCTGGGTGACAGAGTAAGACTCATTAAAAAAAAAAAAGCTGGTGGGGGAGGCATACCTCATCAACAAGGGTACCTGCATAATGAACATTTGTATACCTAACTTTGAATTGTACCCCATATATTTAAAATAGAAAATTAAAAAAAAAAACTAGCACAGATCTTTTTCTCCTTATTGTCACAAACTATGTCCAGACAGTGACAGGCACCTTGAACTTTGGACCGCATGGATCCAAGATAGTTCCTGATCACCCTCCATCCTTCTCAGCACAGGTCCAGCCACCGGTTCTGTCCTGGTGGTCCCCATGCCAGGCCCTAGTTTTCAGAGTGAATCATATGGGTAAGGCCATGCTACTTAGAGGGTAGTGAATGGAAAACCTTGGTCCTTCAGGCAGGCTGGAGGATGGACATAGTCCTCCAACTGTTGTCAACCTTGGGACCTACCACCTTTCCTTGTCCCCTCTTCTGAGCATTAGAGTCCGCAGAAACTGAGTGTTTGAGGGAAATCCGGACCCATCTACTAGAAGTCTTCCACTGGGTATGTCATTGCTATGTTGTCTGTGACCCTCCAAAATGAATACATTAAAACCTAACCCCCACAGTGATGGCATTCAGAGGTGGGGACTTTGGGGGATGATTAGGTCATGGGATTAGTGCCTTTACAAAAAAGGTTTGAGAGAGCCTGCTTGTCCCTTCTACCATGAGAGGATGCAGCAACAGGGCAGCATCTACGAGGAATGGGCCCTCACTGCACACTGAATCTGCCAGTGGCTTGCTCTTGGACCTCTCAGCCTCCAGACCTGTGAGCAATACATTTCTGTTGTTTATAGATTACCCCGTCTATGGTCTTTTGTTATAGCAACCTGAATGGACTAAGACAGTCATGATGTACTGAGCAGGTTCCTGATTGCTCCAAAGGGAAGTGCCAGGCTAAAGGCTCCTGCTTCTTAGAGGAAAAGTCCCTTTGCTAGTCTTTCACGTTTACATACTCCCTTGAATGATGTCACCAGGGCCTGGAAATGCAGGAGTGACAGAATATAGTTGTGGTTGGTGTATGGAACATGCGTATCATGAAATTCAAATCAGAACTTCAAATCAGATTCTAGCCAGCTCAGAAGTGACGACCCAAGCCAAGCCGACTACAATAAGTCTTAGGACTCTTTCCAAAACGATTCAGGAAGAGAAACTTTCTTTTCTTTAGGCTTAATCCTGGAAGAATGACAGCCTAGAAGAGTCAAGACTCATCACTAGGGAAAAGCTTGCTCAAGAGTAAAACAAAACCCAAGAGATCGATAGACCAAGTCCCCAGGACATGGTAGGAACTCCTGGATCAGGCTATGGCTGAAGGTCACCTACACTTAGACTTTTGATATATGTGAATCAGAATATATCCCTGTTTCATTGAAGTCAATTTGAATTGGTTTTCTCTCTAAAAAGGTCTTGAGAATTTCAACCCATGACAAACACTGTGTTATGAAGGCAGCTCAGCTGAGGCCTAAAACCCAAATTGCCTGTGGTCAGATCCATTGCAATGTGCTGATTGACCAGAGCCTGATCCAAAGTATCCCTGAGAGAATTTATGTGCATGTAGTTTCTCCCGATGTTTGTACTCTGCCTTGTCTCTGAGGATTTCCCAGACCATTGGGTCCAGCCCAAAGTGCATCTCTCTGCGTTCCACGTTTGTCAGTGCAGTGCATTTGGCACTGAAGTATGTGCCATCTCATCTGTTATTGACCTGAACTGGTCTTGGCAGACTTGAGCCGCTCAACTTTTCTCTTTTGATGTGAACTCCTCAAGGCCAGGGGCTGGCCTTTAGTGATTTAATTTTCCCACATAGCTCTTAGCACAGGGCTCAGCACACAGATGGAACTTTTGGGTGTCAGTGTGGAATGATGGAAGGAACACTGGCCTTGAATCCTGGCTCTGCCACTTATTAGCTGGATGACCTCGGGCTAGTTATTCAACTATTCTGAGCCTTAGGAGGATGTGGTAAAGACTAAACAACATAACGTGTGTCTTTGTTCCATTACGGCTGCTGGAGCAAAACCCCATAAACTGGGAAGTGTATAAACAACAGTAATTTCTTGCTCACAGTTCTGGAGCTGGGATGTCCAAGATCAAGATGCTGGAAGATTCAGCCTGGGGACGTCCTGCTTTCTGGTTCGTATATGGCCCCTTCTATCTGTGTCCTCACATGGTGGAAGGGGTAAGGATACAGATAGAAGGGGCCATGTATGAACCAGAAAGCAGGACCTCCCTAGGGATCTCTTTTATAAGGGTACTAACTGCCAGGTGCAGTAGCTTGTGCCTGTAATCCCAGCACTTTAAGAGGCTGAGGCGAGAGGATTGTCTGAACCCAGGGATTCAAGACCAGCCTGGGCAACTTGGTGAGACCTCGTTTCTACAATAAATCAAACAAATTAGCTGGGTGTGGTGGCGCATGTCTGTAGTTCCAGCTACTTGGAAGGTTGAAGCAGAAGTATTGCCTGAGCCCAGCAGGTCAAGGTTGCAGTGGCTGTGAGCATGGCACTGCACTCCAGCCTGGGCAACACAGTGAGACTCCAACTCAAAAAAAAAAAAAAAAAAAAAGGGTTATTAATCCCATTTGTGAGGACTCCACCCCATGACCTAATCACCTCCCAAAGACCCCCCCCCCTTCTAATACCACATTGAAGGCAAAGACTTCACCATATAAATTTCGGGGGAAAAGGGACACAAACATTGACATCATAGCAACACATATTCATTTTTTTTGTTCACTCAATAGATATTTACTGAGTACACACTCTACACCAGGCATGGGGGTAGGGGCTGAAAATATGATGGTGACCGTATAAGTGAAGACACAATGCTGGGCATGGTGGCTCACACCTGTAATCCCAGCACTTGGGGAGGTTGAGGAGGACTGCTTGAGGCCAGAAATTCAAGACCAGCCTGGACAACACAGTGAGACCCCATCTCCACAAAAAAATAACAAAACTAGCTGGGCATGGTGGTGCCCACCTGTAGTCCCTGCTACTTGGGAGGCTGAGGTGGAAGGATTGCCTGAGTCCAAGAAATCGAGGCTGTGATGAGCTGTGATCGTGTCACTGCGCTCCAGCCTAAGCAATAGAGCGAGATTCCAATTAAAAAAAAAAAAAAGACACACTTTAGTTGATTGCAAGCAACAGTGACAAACCCTGTTTCTTTTTTCCTCTGACACAGCTAGACTACATTTCTTTTTCTTTTTCTTTTTTGGGTTGGACTCTCACTCTGTTGCCCAGGCTGGAGTGCAGTGGCACGCTCACGGCCACCCCAGCGTTGACCTGCTGGGTTCAGGTGATCCTTCCGCCTCAGCCTTCACGTAGCCAGAGCTACAGGTGCGCACTTCCACGCCTGGCTAAGTTTTTGATTTATTGTAGAGATGAGGTCTCACCAAGTTGCTCAAGCTATTCTTGAGCCCATGGGCTCAGGCAATCCTCTCACCTCGGCCTCCCAAAGTGCTGGGATTACAGGATTGAACCACCATGCCCAGCCTAGACTACATTTCTTAACCTCCCCTGCAGTTGGGTGGGACAATATGATGAAGTTATGGCCAATGGAACTTGGGTGGAGTGATATATGTCACTTCTGGGCCTTTCTCCTAAAACACCTCCAGGAGATCTGATGTAGGTTCAAACACCACAGGGAGGTTGAGCCTCAAGATGGAAAGGACCTGAGTCCCTGAGTAACTAGGTGGAGCAGAGCCCCACTGCCAACTCCCTGTGACTATGACATGGACCAGGAATAAACTTTTCCTGTATTACGCTACTGGAATTTTTGTGGTTTGTTACAGCAGCGTAACCTACCCTGATATCAACTGTGGCCACCTTAGGCAAAAGTGGATTTCTTGAAAGAAAAAGGGCTGTTCAGAAAGTCAACAGGAGGCTTGGAGATGGGCAGCTCCAGTGACTCGAAAGGAGGACTGGCCACATAGAGCAGGTCCTGTTTCTGGAGTGTTGGGAACCAGCCTTGGAGGCCCACCTGATTGACAGGGTCCTGGTGGGCAGAAGACCCTGGGCTACAGGGCGAGCCGGGGAAGCTGAGGCCCTTCTGTCTTCCACCTTTGCTGTTTGGTACAGCCGAAGAATTCTGTGCAGTCATGGAAGAAGAAAATGGCATGTTTATGTGAAGTACTCACAGCTAACATGGGAATGTCATGGTTCATTTTTCCATTTCCCACTATGCCATTTGGCCTCTTCTAACATATGCAATGGTTAAACTCTGACGCATATCAAGAATGCTTTCTTTCACTTGGTTATAAGTTACTAGATATTGCTTGAGTAAAAAATGATATAAGTATATTCACTCCTTATTTGATTTAGAATTATGTAGTTTAGTGTTTAGACATAAGGTTTTTTAGAAGCACAAGTTTATAGTAAGTTCATTATGAATTCATTATAAGTTCTAACACTTATCTAGGAGTTATGTAGGTGATTTATAACACTGTTTTCACAGATTTAGGATGAAGGTTTTTACTTAATTCAATCGTTAAAATTCTCAGTTAACATTTATAGAGTGGGCTTTCACTGAATTCATAATATACTAATTGGATACTTTTATGATAAATTAACTAAGACAGAAAGCAACCTTGGGAGCCTGGAAAACATCACTAAAAGCTTCTTTTGAGTTTTTTTTAGAAATAAACACTGCAGGATAAGAGAAAAGTAATGAAGACACCTGGACAAGAAAGGCAATTATGAAGCTTTGAAGGTCATAGAAGCCCTAGAGAAAAAACTCCTGCTACATGGAGAAATGTGCACTTGAAAACTTTCTTGAGACATTTCAAGGACTGTAATTCCGGACTTTGGACTAAAACTATCATTTAGCAGATAGTGTTCTTGGCTTGTTTGTAGCTTCTAAGACCGCTAGATGGTGGTAACTTTTAAAAAATAATGTACATGAAGGAATTTTCTTTGTCTTGCACCTTTATGAATGGTATAAAAGTTTTCAGTTCACTAACATTAAATGTCATCTGTCCTGCAGGCTTCTGGCCTGCAAGCAGGTGTCCAAGTATATTATTATTTCATCATAAGTTTCTTCTTTCACCTATTTGTCTCTCCTTCAGGAAATCCCACACCTGGTGGGAGCAGGACCCCCGCACTGGAGTCATTGTCCAATCATTTCAATCTCTTTGTCTCAATATTAAGATTCCTGGAAATAGGTTCATCTGGCCTATTTAGATCATATTCCCCACTCCTTGGCTAGAAGGTAGCAAGCCTTTGATTTCAATTACTACTAACTATATTTAATGAAAGGAGAAAAACCTTGAAAAGAAACTGAATGGAAGGTGGGTGTTGGGCAGGCTGAAAACAAGTGCTCCCAAAAGTAAGCACTTTCTTTCTTTCGGGAGTTCTAGCCTTGGGAGACTCATATTAATCACATGTTCCACAGAAGTGGTACATCAGTGGGGTGACCTCCATGATGGAGAAATACAGAACAGCTAGACTCACTTGGGCTGAGAGGTCAGGGAGAGTTTCCTGGAGGAAGTGACATTTGAACTGGGATTTGAAGAGTAATAGGGATCTACCCTGTGAAGCTAGCGGGGGGTTGTGCATGGTGGCTAATGCCTGTAATCCCACACTTTGGAAGGCCAAGGTGGGAAGATCGCTTAAGTTCAGGAGTTTGAGACCAGCCTGGGCAATAAAATGAGACCTGATCTCTACAAAAAATAAGAAAATTCACCAGGTGTGGTGGCACATGCCTGTAGTCCCAGCTAATTGGGAAGTTGAGGCGAAAGGATTGCCTGACCCCAGGAGGTTGAGGCTGAGGTGAGTCATAATTGTGCCATTGCACTCCAACCTTGGTGGCAGAGTGAAACATTGACTCAAAAAAAAAAGAAAAAGAAAGCAAGAAAGAAAGAAAAGCGAAAAAAGAACAAAAAACCAAGAGAGAGGGAAAGCCAGGCCTGTAATCCCAGCATTTTGGGAGGCCACAACAAGAGGGTTTCTTGAGGCCAGGGTTTTGAGACCAACCTGGGCAACATAGTGAGATCCCCATTTCCATTAAAAGAAAAAAAAATGATTAAAAAAAAAAGAGAGAGAGAAGCTGGGTGTGGTAGCTCACGCCTGTAATCCAGCTCTTTGGGAGGCCGAGGGGAGAAGATTGCTTGAGCACACGGATTCAAGACAAGCCTGGGCAACATGGCGAGTCCTTGTCTCTACAATAATTCAAAAAAATTAGCTGGGCATGGTGGCGCAGACCTGTAGTTCCAGCTGCTTGGAAGACTGGGGTGGAAGGATCGCCAGAGCCCAGCAGGTTGGGTCGAGGCTGCGGTAGCCATGAGCATGCCACTACACTCCAGCCTAGGTGCCAGAGTGAGACTCTGACTTAAAAAAAAAAAAAGAGAGAGATTGGGTGGCAAAGGCAAGAATGTAGGTAAAGGCCATGAGGTACTACAGTCAACGTGAATGTCCCTTGTCTTTCTTCTCACTAAGTGTGCAGTGCTGAAACATTTTGTTTTCAGGCATTTCTAGAAAATGGAAAATGGGAGACAAAAGTAACATGATTTGCAGATGATACAGCTTTATACCTTTAAGATCCAAGTGAGTCTATTGCAAAACAAACAATAAAAATACTCAGCTAGTTAGCTGGGTCCAAAATTAAAATAAGGAAATCAATAGCTTCCCTATTTATACCAGCACCAGCCACTTAGAGTACATAATGGAAGTGGTGACCCCATTTGCAATAGCAACATAAAAGGTGAAAGACCTAAGAATAGACTTAACAAGAAATGCATAAAATCTATATGAAGGAAACTTTAAAGTGCTGCTAAATGATGCAAAAGAAAATGAAAAATTATGGAATGATAGACATTCTTGAAAGAGAAAAATCAATAGTATAAAGATGTCACTTCTTCTTAAGCTGCTCTATCCAATTAACGCTATTGCAAGTAAAAATAATTTTTCTGGCAGGGCGTGGTGGCTCAGCCTATAATCCTAGCACTTTGGGAGGCCAAGGCGAGAGGATTGCCTGAGGCTGGGAGTTCGAGACTAGCCCAGGCAACTTGGCGAGACCTTGTCTCTACAATTACCACACACAAAAAAAACCTAGCTGGGCATGGTGGCTTGCGTCTGTAGTTCCAGCTACTTGGAAGGCTGAGGCAGAAGGATCGCCTAAGCCCAGCAGGTGGAGGCTGCAGTGGCTGTGAGTATGCCACTGCACCCAGTTTGGGTGACAAGTATGAGACTCTAACTAAAATAATAATAATAATAATAATTGTCAGGGCTGGACGTGGTGCCTCATGCCTATAATCCCAGCACTTTGGAATGCCGAAGTGAGAAGATTGCCTGAGTCTAGGGGTTCAAGACCAGCCTGGCAACTTGGTGAGACCTCATCTCTACAATAAAAAAAATAATAATAATTAGATGGGCATGGTGGTGCACACCTGTAGCTCCAGGTACTTGGAAGGCTGAGGCAGAAGGATCACCTGAGTCCAGCAGGTAGAGGCGGCAGTGGCCGTGAGTGCAAAAAAAAAAAAAAAATTCAGCCTGGGCACCTGTCTCTACAAAATTTTTTTTGAAGAACTAGCCAGGCATGGCAGTGTACCCCTGTAGTCCTAGCTACTTGCGAGGCTGAGGCAGGACAAAAGCTTGAGCCCAGAAATTCAAGGTTACAGTGAACTATTATCATGCCATGGCACTCCAGCCTGGGGAACAGAGGAAGATCCTGGCTAAAACAATATAATAATAATAATTCTCCACTTGTTAAAAGATCACCAGAGGCTGGGTGTGGTGGCTCATGCCTGTGAGGTAGAAGCAAGAGGATTGCCGAGTCCAGGGCTTCGAGACTAGCCTGGGCACCTTGGGGAGACCTTATTTCTACAATAAATCAGAAAATTAGCCAAGTGTGGTGGCGCACGCCTGTGGTTCCAGCTACTTGGAAGGCTGAAGTGGAAGGATCACCTGAGCCCAGTAGGCTGAGGCTGCAGTAGTCATAAGCTTGCCACTGCACTCCAGTCTGGGTGACAGAATGAGATTCCAACTTGGGGTGGGGGCAGAAAAAGAAAACAAAGCACACTCGTTCTTTAAGGCTCAGTTCAAATGTTGACACCTTCTGCATGAAGTCCTCCTGATCAGAATTTATTGCTCTTAGCTCCTTGACCTTTATTCAGTTTTTGGTCTTTTTTTTTTTTTTAGATTAGAAAATATAGTTTAGTTAAAAACTAAATTAGAAAAAGAGAGAGAGAAAGAGGAGATTCACTTCCCCAAGATAGGGGAGGGGGCCAAAGCTTAAGAAAACGTGACCTGGCCATAGCTTAAAGAGCACACGGCCATAACATAACTTAGCAAGGCAATGGCCTGTTTTCAGTTTTTTATTAGGACTGGTGGCTGATACACATGACTCCCCTTAAGAATAAGAACCTAGCTGGGCTCGGTGGCTCAGCCTGTAATCCCGCACCTTTGGGAGGCTGAGGTGAGTGGATTGCCTGAGCCCACGGGTTCGAGACCCGCCTGGGCAGCGAGACCTCATCTCTACAATAAATTAAAAAATCAGCTGGGTGTGGTAGCACGCGCCTGTAATTCTGGCTACTCGGAAGGCTGAGGCGGAAGGATTGTCGGAGCCCAGCAGGTCGAGGCTGCGGTGGCCACTGTACTCCAGTCTGGACGACAGAGAGAGACTTCAACTCAAAAAAAAAAAAAAAAAAAAAAAAAAAAAACCTTTTGAAGGTAAGCACACTCTCCCATCTATCTCTATATACCAGGTTCATAGGGTTCAGGGTAGCAGTGACCTTGAGTCTCAGGAGACCTGACGCTACAGGATTCCCCAAAGGTCAGGCTACAGGCAGGCTTTGTCTGGAGTACAGAGGCAGCCTCCCAGGCCTTTCTCCGGGTCTTCCTGTCTCTCTGCTGGCTGGCTGGGCCCATGGGCTTGCCACCTGATTCTGCTTCTTTCTTTCACCCCTGCTTGGACATGGTATGGCCATCTGCTGTCCTGAAAGCTTGGCCAGTTTGTGGACACTTCTTCTGTTCCATGCTTCAGGTCCTGAGGACTGGCTTGGCCTCTTTTTGGGAACTAAGTCACCTACCTTAGTCTGTCCCTGTTTTGGGTTTGGCTTCTATCTCAAAACAACAGCTTGGATTTACACCTCACAGTGTACATCAAAATAGACTCTAAGTAGATCCAAGATTTATCTGCTTAAAAAAAAGCTATAAAAGCATTTGAAGAAAGCATGGGCAAATTTATTTATTTATTTATTTACTTACTTACTTACTTTTGACTCAGGGTCTCACTCTGTTGCCCAGGCTGGAGTGCAGTGGCACAATCACAGCTTACCGCAGCCTAGAACTCCTGGGCTCAGATGCTCCTCCAGTCTCAGCCTTTCGAGTGGCTGGAACTACAGGCATACATCACCATGCAAATTCCTTTATAACTTTGGCAAGAGGACATCCTTTCTAACCATGATTCAAAATCCAGAAGCCATAAAAGACTGATTAACTCAACTATAAAAAATAAAATTGGCCGGGCTCGGTGGCTCAGTCTGTAATCCCGCGCCTTTTGGGAGGCTGAGGTGAGTGGATTGCCTGAGCCCGCGGGTTCGAGACCCGCCTGGGCAGTGAGACCTCATCTCTACAATAAATCAAAAAATCAGCCAGGCGTGGTAGCGCGCACCTGTAATTCCGGCTACTTGGAAGGTTGAGGTGGAAGGATCGCCGAAGCCCAGCAGGTCGAGCCCAGCAGGTCGAGGCTGCGGTGACCGGGAGTGGCCACCGCATTCCAGTCTGGGCGACAGAGTGAGACTCCAACTAAAAAAAAAAAAAAATTAAAATTTATTCATGAAAAAGACCATAAGCAAAATCAAAAGGGAAATAATAATCAGGAAAAAATATTTGTAAGTCATATCCCAAATAATCTTATTGTATAAATAACTCCTAGACATCTAGACAAAAGAGCCCAACAACTCAACAGAAAAGAGAAGCAAAATACACAGACAGTTCACAGAAAAGCATTGTGATGATACTGAGATACTATTTTTCACCTCGCAGATTGGCAAAAATTCAGAAGCTTGACAATAAATTGTGCTAGCCAGTCTTTGTGGAAATAGATACCCTCTGTGTTGCTGGTAGGTGCGCAGAACTCCTGTGAAGAGCGATTTGGCATAATCCATCCCAAAACATAAAGGCCTTTGTCCTTGACCCAGCAATCGCACTTTTGAGACTTTACCCTATAGATATATTTGCACACGTATACATGTATATGCATAAGGTTATTTTGACAGCATTGATTAAAATTAGTAAAAGAATGGGAGGCTGAGCACTGTGGCTCACGGATATAGTCAGGAGGCTGAGGCAGGAGGATTGCTTGAGCCCAGGAATTTGAGACCACCAAGGACAACATAGCAAGATGACCATCTCAAAAAAAAAAAAAAAGAATAGAAACCCTATTAACCTGGGTCACAAGCTCACTCTGACACCAAGAGGGTGGGCTCAGTCCCACCCAAAATTCAAGAACTGAGTGTGAGGAAGGGATGGTTCTTCATAGGAAAATTGGGGCTATCTGAAGAAGGAATTGGGGGAAATAATAGATATCCTCTGCATATCTATACTCTTCTTGTGTAACAAGATGAAGATGGCTTCAACTTCACTCTTCAGAATTCTCCAGAACAAGCAAAGTGATCCAGCACTTGGGGTGGAAGGATGAGAGATTTCAAGGTGTGTTTGGGTAATCAGAGCTGGTGCCTAGCCCACCTTCTAAGGATGGTGGGTTCGTAAACACGAGGGCCCTTTGCTGAGCACCATGAGTGCAAGGATGCAAATATGGGGATAGCATATAAGGCCATGCTTAGTGCCATCTCTGCATAACAGTGGGGAGAGAAACTTGTTCTGGAGCAAAATTCTAGAAAGAGGAGAGATGAATTAGACATCTAGGTATTATGAAAGATGAGGAGCTCGGGGAAAAAATGATCTTGTAGTAGTCTTGTTAATGAAAGATTGTGGAAAAAAGCAGAAAATAGGCCGCATGTGGTGGCTCATGCCTGTTATTTCAACACTTTGGGAGGTCAATGTGGGAGGATTGCTTGAGCCCAAGAGTTCGAGACCAGCCTAGGCAACAAAGACCTAGGCAAGACCTTGTCGCTACAAAAAAAAAAAACCAAATCAAAGAACAAGTGTGGTGGCCCTAGTCCCAGCTACTTGGGAAGCTGAAGCAGGAGGATCACCTGAGCTCAGGAGGTTGAAGCTGTGGTAAGCCACGATCGTGCCACTGCCCATCAGCCTGGGTAACAGAGTAAGACTGCCAAAAAAAAAAAAAGCTGGGCTCGGTGGCTCAGCCTGTAATCCCGCACTTTGGGAGGCTGAGGTGAGTGGATTGCCTGAGCCCGTGGGTTCGAGACCCACGTGGGCAACTTGGTGAGACCTCATCTCTACAATAAATTAAAAATTAGCCGGGCATGGTAGCATTAGCCGGGCATGGTAGTGCGTGTCTGTAGTTCCAGCTACTAGGAAGGCTGAGGCAGAAGGATCGCTGGAGCCCAGCAGGTCGAGGCTGCGGTGGCTAGGAGTGGCCACTGCACTTTAGTCTGGGCAACAAAGTGAGACTCCAACTCAAAAAAAAAAAAAAAAAGGCAGAAAGTATGGAAGAAAACAAAGCAAAAGGTCGTTTGCTATGAGGTATGCAATGTAAGTCCTATCTTCTGTATCCTTATGAAATCTTCAGTAAAACTGATAGGCCAAGCTGGGCATGGTGGCTTATGCCTGTAATCATAGCACTTTGGGAGGTGGAGGAGAGAGGATTGCCTGAGCCCAGGGATTTGAGACCAGCCTGGGCAATTTGGCAAGACCTCATCTCTACAATAAATCAAAAAATTAGCCAGGCATGGTGGTGTGTGCCTGTAGTTCCAGTTACTTGGAAGGCTGAGATGGAAGGATCCCGAGCCTAGCAGGTTGAGGCTGCAGTGGTCGTGAACATGTCACTGCATCCCAGCTTGGGTGACACAGTGAGACTCTGACTAAAAAAAAAAGAACAGGTCTGGGCTCAGTGTGGTGGCCCAAATCTGTAATCTCAACACTTTGGGAGACTGAGGCAGGAAGACTGCTTGAGCCCAGGAGTTTGAGACCAGCATGGGCAACATAGTGAGATCTCATCTCTACATTAAAAAATTTTTTTAAAAAAGGATAAGCCAGGCCTAGTGACTTGCACCTATATGTTGTCCCAGCTCCTCAAATCCTTTCTACCTCAAGATGGCTGAGGCAGAAGGATCTCTTGAGTCCAGGAATTGGAAACTGCAGTGAGCTATAATCATGCCACTACACTCCAGCCTGGGCAACCAAGTGTGATCCAGTCTCTCAAAAAAAGATGGTTGCCTACTGCTTTGGTACAAGGGTTCTTAGTTGTGGGCGGTACTTCCCCAGGCGCATTGGCAACATGTGGATGGACATGATCATAACTGACTTGGTGAGCATGATCAGTTCAACACGATGAAATTAGCACTGCCATTGGAAACATTGCTTTGGTGTGTAACGTATGCTGAGAAGGAAGAGATGAGCTGCTGGTGGTTAAAAGTTTATTAAAGACAAGAAAAGGGGCCGGGCTCAGTGGCTCAGCTGGTAATCCCAGTACTTTCGGAGACCGAGGTGAGTGACTGCCTGAGCCCGCAGGTTTGAGACCTACCTGGGCAACTTAGCCAGACCTCGTCTCTATAATAAATCAAAAATTAGCTGGGTGTGGTAGCGCATGCCTGTAGTTCCAGCTACTTGGAAGGTTGAGGTGGAGGGATCGCTGGAGCCTAGCAGGTCGAGGCTGCGGTGGCCGGGAGCGGCCACTGCACTACAGTCTGGGCGACAGGGTGAGACTCCAACTCAAAAAAAAAAAAAAGAAAAGAAAAAGAAAAGCGGGGAGGGTGACTGATTCTATAGAAAGAAACCAGTGGTCCTTGTTCTTTTGTAGGCCACTTATAAAACTCCAGTCTTGATTTATCCAGCTTTGAGAAGCAATTTTAGAGAGTTTTGGGTTGGGAACCAAGAATGAGTTTTGGGAGTTTGAGTTGTCAGTCTTCTGGCCTTCAAATGCAGATATCAGTACTGCTGAGGCCAGTCCTACAGCCTTGAAGTGCAGATGTCCACACGAAACCAGCCACACTTGTCTCTGAAATGCAGCCTTAGGAAAGCAAACACTGACAGTCAGTACTAGGCTGTTATCAGTCCCATAACTTTGGGATACAGTCTCGGGAAAGCAGGTATTGGTAGTAAAGCAATCAGTAACAGGAGGCTGTTAGAGCACAGTGTTAGATTTTGGGCTGTTGCAACTCTGTGCTCTGTTTGCGAGGCTTATATGATGAGTTGTTTTAACTACCATCTCCTCTCCCATCCCCCTACTAATCCTTTCATGGTATAAGCGGATTGTTTCAGGAAACTTAAAGCTATGCTGAGTTTGCATCCAGGTTAACATGGAGCAAAAAAAGAGAGCACACAGGAGCCAGAAGACAAAGGAATAACCAACACCTGGAGTACTCCAGTACTCCCATATTTAAGACTTTGATTAGATTATAGCTACACCATTTAATGAGTCTTTTTTATATCTTCCTTCATTATAGTCTTAGGTTTATCTCCTCATTTGTCATCCGCTTTGTAATAAGTTGTCCTCTTAATTTTCTGCATTTGTTTTTTATTTTTATTTATTTATTTATTTTGAGTTGGAGTCTCACTCTGTTGCCCAGGTAGGAGGGCAGTGGCATGATCCCAGCCACTGCAACCATGACCTGCTTGGGCTCAGGTGAACCTTCTACCTCAGCCTTCCAAGTAGCTGGAACTACAGGTATGAGCCACCACACCCGGCTCATTTTTTGATTTATTGTAGAGATGAGGGCTCATCAAGTTGCCCAGGCTGTTTTTGAACCTGTGGGTTCAGGCAATTCTCTTACCTCGGTCTCCCAAAGTGCTGGAATTATAGGCGTGAGCCACCGTGCCTGGCCTTGCATTTGTTTTTTATTAGGTCTAAACTTGCATGTAAAATAGAGGTATTTTGCACTCAATTTGTATTCATTTGTCCAAGGACTAGTACTCATTTTTATTTCTGTCACATGATGTTTTTGAATCTATTTGTGATCTTTTATTGTCCTCACCATTTTCATTTGCCTTTCACAAAAATAATTAGTGTTCAATAACACACTGAATTGCCAAAATTTAGCTCTTGTTTTAGAATAAATTTAGAGAAAAATAATTTTTTTTTTTTTTGAGTTGGGAGTCTTACTGTCACCCAGACTGGAGTGCAGTGGCTGCTCCCGACCACCGCAGCCTCGACCTGCTGGGCTCCGGCGATCCTTCCGCCTCAGCCTTCCAAGTAGCTGGAACTACAGGTGCGTGCTACCACACCCGGCTCATTTTTTTGATTTATTGTAGAGATGAGGTCTCGCCTGCCCAGGCGGGTCTCGAACCTGCGGGCTCAGGCAATCCACTCACCTCAGCCTCCCAAAGGCGTGGGATTATAGGCTGAGCCACGGAGCCTGGCTGAGAAAAATAATTATTACATGCAATATAGAATTGAGGTATCATAATTTCAGAATTTTTTTCTGCTAATATTGCATATTATTATCACTTCATAATTTCTTCCAAAGTTTTGCATGCCAACAGAAACCCACTGATTCTAACAGCTAGCTAAAAGTGAAGGTGAGAGGGTGGTGTTCAAGCTGAGGGATATCATAATCTTAAAGTTGCCTGGGCTCACTGAAACTCTTGGGGATGTAGGTATATGTCTTGGGGCTGGATGGGAGTGATTTTGGAGAACATGAGCCTTGGGTACTTCCTGTCTTTTAAAGACGGTCAACAAAAGATGGGCCAGGTCTCAATGTTAGGAGGCTGCCCATTGGCTGGTTGATTGGGGTTATGGACATCGGATTTCTCATAATCTTTACCAGAAAAGAGCTGTGACAGCTCCTTACTATCTTCCTCAAGAGGCAGGCTTTTACTGTAGTGTTCTGGTTATATATTGTTGCATGACAAACCACCTCAAAACTTAATGACCTAAAATAACAATGAAGAGTTGCATGAGGTGGCACATGTCTGTGGTCCTGGCTACTCAGGAGGCTGAGGCAGGAAGATCCCCAGAGGTCAGTAATTCAACTCTAACGTGGGCAACACAGCAAGCCCTCCCTCTCAAAAAATAAAGTCTAGCCGGGCTCGGTGACTCAGCCTGTAATCCCACGCCATTGGGAGGCTGAGGTGAGTGGATTGCCTGAGCCCGCGGGTTTGAGAACCTCCTGGGCAACTTGGCAAGACCTCATCTCTACAATAAATCAAAAATCAACCGGACGTGGTAGCGCGCGCCTGTCGTTCCAGCTACTTGGAAAGCTGAGGTGGAAGGATTGCCGGAGCCCAGCAGGTCGAGGCTGCGGTGGCCGGGAGCGGCCACTGCACTCTAGTCTGGGTGAGAGAGTGAGACTCCAACTCCAAAAAACAAAACAAAACAAAACAGAAAAAATAAAGTCTAAAACAACAATTATTATCTCTCACAGTTCTGAAGATTGCTTAGTTGGTGGTTCTCATTTGGGGTCGCTCACACAATTACAGTCAGAGAGGGCTGGGGCTGGGGCTGGAGCTGGAGTCTTTGGAAGTCACAACTGAGGTCAGTGTTCCAAGATGGCCTCTTTGTGCATATCTGGTGCCTCAGTTGGGCTCAGATGGCCTCTTTGTACATATCTGGTGCCTCAGATGGAAGCTGGTCAGGCAGTGTTCTCTTTCTCACATATCTTTCCAGTTGACCAGCCAGAACGCCCTCACAACATGGCATTCTGGAGTAATCAGACTTCTTACATGGTGGCTGGCTTGCCTCAGAGGGAATAGCCCAAGAGCTTCAGGCAAAAGCAGTCAATACTTTTTTTTGAGTTAAAGTCTCACTCTGTCACCCAGGCTGGAGTGCAGTGGAGTCACGGTCACCGCAGCCTCGACCTGCTGGGCTCAGGCAATCCTTCTTCCTCAGCCTCCCAAGTAGCTGGAACCACAGGCATGCACCCCCCATGCCCAGCTGATTTTTTGATTTATTGTAGAGATGAGATCTCACCATGTTGCTCAGGCTAGTCTTGAACCCCTGAGCTCAGGTAATCCTCTTGCCTCTGCCTCCCAAAGTGCTGGGATTACAGGCGTGAGCCACCGCACCTGGCAGAGCCTAAATTTTGTATTATCTTAAGATGGTACATTAGGATACTATTCCTCCACCTTCTTGGTTTACTGGCTCTTTGAATAAAGTCATTTTCCTTGCCCTGATTTCTTGTTTCGTGGCTTACAGGTTGTTGTGCTACAAGTGGTACAAGCTTGGACTTGTTTACAAACATGGTGAGTCAGAAAGAAATGGCTGCTCGTGGCCAGCTGGTCCCATTCAGGGGAGTTTTCGGGTAAGTTTCGGCAGCTGCAGGGACCCTTTGTTTTGGGGACTCGCCCCTCGATTTCCCAGGACAGCATTAGCTACCCCAGTGCCCTAGCTCACAGCTGATAGAGCAAAGGACCGACAAACCTCTATGCATGAGTCCACAGACTTGATTTGAAAGTAGGCATACAACCAGACATTCATTTAGGCTTCCTGTTCATTTGGGCTTTTCCTTATAACAAGCTACTTTTTGTTTTTGATTGGGGTACCTTGTTAGAGAAGGGAATAGTTGTTGGACTTTTACCTGATTTGAGGACGGTTTCATTTACGTTTGTCTGTCTTTGTCAGCCCCTAGCTTACATGTTTTTAAAGTTCAAAGGCATGCCAGGTGTTCTAGGACTCCAGCTGATTATGTACTATGGCCCACTTTTGTGAACATTTTTAAATGGGCAAATTACAGTGAGGAAAATTCAGAGCTTAAATGGCTAACATGCAACTATAGAGTGAAGCAGAGCCTTCAAAGCTCTCTATCTCTCTTTTTTCTTTTCTGCCTGCTTTGAATTTGCTGTTATTAAGCTACTGGTGTTTAGATAAAAATCACTGTTTATAATACTACTCATTCAAGGTTACTTGGAGATTTTGTTTTTCTAATACAGTTCAGCCAGTTCTAGCTAAAATATAAACATTGGAAACTCATTTGAAATTGAAGAAAAAAAAAAGAAAAGGCAAAAGGTTTTTTACAAATAAAACTGCCGTGGAAACTGTTTTCCCCAAATTTTGGTCCACAGTCTTCATTGGATTGCCACTGGGGCAAACAAAGTTTAGCCATGTGAACAGGTCCCAATTTTGTCAGAGATATATAATTTGGATCTATCATCTGTAAAGTGGTGAGTTTGTATTACTGTCTCATGGCTACAGTTCTGAGGTAAAAGCTATTAAATCTTTGTGAGTGTGTGCACATATGTTTAGATGTGTTTCTGTATATATGTACATGTTATATGTTGTGTCTAGCATGGTACCAAATGGGCTTATAAGTAAATGAGAGCTCATAAATTAAATAAATATGTTCAAATGCTTTTCAAGTTCATATGACTTAACTAAATCTTTAGTAAATAAACTGGTTTTAAGATTATTGGTATAATTGCTGGGCACAGCAGCTCACGCCTGTAATCCCAGCACTTTGAGAGGTGGAGGTGAGAGGATCGCCTAAGCCCAGGGGTTCGAGATGGGCCTGGGTAAATTGGCGAGACCTCACCTCTATAATAAATAAAAAATAAATTAGCCAGTCATGGTGACACATGCCTATGGTTCCAGCTACTTGGAAGGCTGAGGTGGAAGAATCGTCTGAGCCCAGCAGGTTGAAGCTGTGGTGGCCGTGAGTGTGCCACTGCACTCCAGCCTGGGCAACAGAGTGAGATTCTGACTCAAAAAAAAAAAAAAAGATTATTGGTTAAAAAAATATAAATGTGCCGGGCTCGGTGGCTCAGCCTGTAATCCTGCGCCTTTGGGAGGCTGAAGTGAGTGGATTGCCTGAGCCCGCGGGTTCAAGACCCGCCTTGGGCAGCAAGACCTCATCTCTACAATAAATCAAAAAATCAGCTGGGCGTGGTAGCGCATGCCTGTAATTTCGACTACTTGGAAGGCTGAGGCAGAAGGATCGCCAAAGCCCAGCAGGTTGAGGCTGCAGTGGCTGGGAACGGCCACTGCACTCCAGTCTGGGCGACAGAGCGAGACTCCAACTCAAAAAAAAAAAAAAAAAAAAAAAAAAAAAAAATATATATATATATATATATATATATAAATAAATAAATGTCTTCAGAATTATCAGCATATATTTTGACTGGGTTTACATTTGCCTCTGCTAGATACTTCAGGGTTTGGCACAAGGTTATAAGCCTATAAACCCAGCCAAAACCAGAATCATCTTTGCGAGATTTTTTTTGACAAATGAGATATTTAATATTGTTGGGTCAATGGAAATAGCTAAATCTTCTGGGTTATCAGCAAAAATATTCATGTGTTTAACTTTCAGGTTTCTACTTGTATGAACACCTGATGTTCACAGACTTAAAAAGTGGTTAACAGGAAAGTAATTTTAAATAGTGACTAGCTTTGTCTAGTAGCTCAGTTCTCATAAATAATCTAAACTTCTAAAAATGAACAAGTTGAGTAAATATAAATGGGATAGATGCTTGTAGGTAAACTCTTTTTGTGTAATGTAAAATCTTAAAATTGTTTTGGATGGTTGTCAGATACCTTGGTCATTTTCAATTAAAGGATTATGATATGGGGAAACATGTTTCTAAAAATTGTGGAGTGGGTTGTTTTTTTTTTTTTTTTTTGAGTTGGAGTCTCACTCTGTTGCCCAGGCTAGAGTGCAGTGGCATGCCCATGGTCACCCCAGCATTGACCTATGGGCTCTGGCAATCCTTTCACCTCAGCCTTCCAAGTAGCTGAAACTACAGGTGTGTGCTACTGCACCCAGTTAATTTTTGATTTATTGTAGAGATGAGATCTCATCAAGTTGCCTGGCCTGGTCTTGAACCCATGGGCTCAGGCAATCCACTTGCCTTGGCCTCCCAAAGTGCTGGGATTACAAGCTGATCCACTGAGCCCAGCCTGTGGAGTAGTTTTATCTATAAAATACTAATATCTGACAGACAGTTCAGGATTTCTTGCTTCCTAGGTTTTCACTAAAATTTGAGGTTACTAAAAATAAGAATTCTAGTTAATATATCATTTTACATATAAAGTGTACCAAGGTAAAATGTGGTTTTTGATGAGAGAATAAATTATGGCTGGGCTTGGCGACTCAGCCTGTAATCCCAACACTTTGGGAGGCTGAGGCAAGTGGATTGCCTAAGCCCATGGGTTTGAGACCAGCCTGGGCAACTTGGCAAGACTTCGTCTCTGCAATAAAAAATCAAATATTAGATGGGCGTGGTAGTGCATGCCTGTAGTTCTGGTTATTTGGAAGGCTGAGGCAGAAGGATTGACGGAGTCCAGCAGGTTGACACTGCAGTGGCCATGAGCATGCCACTGCACTCCAGTCTAGGAGACAGAGTGAGATTCCAACACTGAAAATAAAAGAGAATAAATTATAAGAAAGGCATAAAGTTGTGTTCTTAATGAGAAAAATAATAATTTTGTGTAATTTGGAGATCACTTAAAAGTTATTTATGAAAGAAGGTAGAAGGTAGAAAGAAATCAATAAGTAGGAGAGAGGAGTGTGAGAAAAATTGTGAATATAAAGATGTATTTTTGGTGTGAAAGGTTATAAAAAAAAAAAAGAATAGTCTTGTATAAGAAAGGTTTTTGAGCCGGGCTCAGTGGCTCAGCCTGTAATCCCACGCCTTGGGAGGCTGAGGTGAGTGGATTGCCTGAGCCCGCAGGTTTGAGACCCGCCTGGGCAGGCGAGACCTCATCTCTACAACAAATCAAAAAATTAGCCAGGCGTGGTAGCATATGCCTGTAGTTCCAGCTACTTGGAAGGCTGAGGCAGAAGGATTGCTGGAGCCCAGCAGGTGGAGGCTGCGGTGGCCGGGAGTGGCCACTGCACTCCAGTCTGGGTGACAGAGTGAGACTCAAACTCAAAAAAAAAAAAGAAAGTTTTTGTATGATTAATTTTTGTCTGAAAATGCAGTGACTAGTTATTTAGAAAAGAGGAACATGTAGAACAAATCAGAAAGTCCAAGAATGTCATCAATGTTGTCTAAGCTATGAAAGATTTTTGTGAAAGGTGATTTATAAAAGCAATTTTGTATGTGATTAAGTTGATTATAATTAAAAGGAAATTATTGATAATAGTCTTTCTAAGATTGACCCCTATGTTAAAACAAATTTTTCTTAAGGTATTGATTTGCTTTTAATAAAATTACAAAAGGTATTGATTTTTAATTCTATGTCTGTTTCTTTTGCAAACTTCTTAGGTTCATATCTCAGAAGTTCAACTTTTGTTGTCTCATTGCTTTCAGCTTTTTCTCCCCTTGAGAGGGCCTGAGATGATAAATCTCTTTCCTTTGACTTCTTTTACCAGTTCCTTTAACTTTTCCTTTCCAGTTTTAACTGCAGTTGTGACCTGATGTTTAAATGTTTTATCTTGAAGGTCTAGAAAAGTAATAATTTCCTCCAGTGTAACTTGATTCTGTACTCTTGGCTTTTCTTGATGTGTCTAAATTTTTCAATGTGATCAGGTAACTTCTTATACTATTACTAAGAGCCATATATTCCCCTGCTTAACACACTGGTTTTCCTGTTTCTTGTTTCCTCCATGATATAACGTTCACTCATGAACCTGGACACACTCTTCCTGTGTCTAATTAGTTCAAGTACCCTTTTCATCAGATTTGCTTTCAAGGTTATCTAAATGAGCTTCCCATAAGGAGACGAAATCATACTGCATAAGTTTTTTCTTTTCCTTTTTGATAACTGGCTTAAGAAACAAATATTTTACTTTTTTTTTTTTTTTTTTTGAGTTGGAGTCTCACTCTGTCACTCAGACTGGAGTGCAGTGGCCACTCCCAGCCACCGCAGCCTCGACCTGCTGGGCTCCGGCGATCTTTCCGCCTCAGCCTTCCAAGTAGCCAGAACTACAGGCGTGGACTACCACGCCCGGCTAATTTTTGATTTATTGTAGAGATGAGGTCTCGCCAAGTTGCCCAGGCGGGTCACAAACCCGCGGGCTCAGGCAATCCACTCACAAATATTTTACTTTTATTTGAGTCAGGGACTCACTCTGTCACCTAGGTTGAAGTGTAGTGGCATTATCATGGTTCACTGCAGCCTTGACCTCTTTGACTCAGGTGATCCTTCCATCTCAGCCTCCTGAGCAGCTGGGACCATAGGCACATGCCACCATGCTTGGCTAACTTTTTATTTTTTATTTTTATTTTTATTTTTGTTGAGTTGGAGTCTCACTTTGTCACCCAGACTAGAGTGCAGTGGCCGCTCCCGGCCACCGCAGCCTTGACCTTCTGGGCTCCGGCGATCCTTCCGCCTCAGCCTTCCACGTAGCTGGAACTACAGGTGTGCGCTACCACGCCTGGCTAATTTTTGATTTATTGTAGAGATGACGTCTCGCCAAGTTGCCCAGGCGGGTCTCGAACCCGTGGGCTCAGGCAATCCACTCACCTCAGCCTCCCAAAGTGCTGGGATTACAGGCTGAGCCACCGAGCCTGGCTAATTTTTTTCTAGAGATAGGGTTTCACTGTGTTGCCTAGGCTGATACTGGACTCCTGGGCTCAAGCAATCCTCTTACCTTGACCTCCCAAAGTGCTGTGATTATAGGCATGAGTCACTGCACCTGGCACATTTTATCAAAATAATTTCTATGTTATATTTATAAGTTTTTTTATTATCTAGGGAAACTGATATTTTAAAAGATTAAGGTTTTTATATCCATATAACTTTTCGTATTGCTTTTAAAGTCTTTTGATTATCACTCTTGGCTAAATGAATATTATTCTACTTTCATCAAATATTTTGACCCTTTTAATATCTCTGATATACTTCCTTAGAAATCAAAATCTTAAGTTAAGTCTTTGCCCTAGACTTATCACTGGAGACTTATCAAAACTGTAAAAAGCAATCACTGCAAGGTTGTAGAATCTTTTTACAACTTCCCTTCAGATCATGAACTCTAGTATCACCACCTCTGCCCCTTGAAAAGGTCCTGGTCAAGTGCTATTAACTAATTCTTGTGCTGTTAGAGTTTTGACTCCTGGGTATACATATCTCATCTAAAAAAGACACTGCTGCTAAATCTTGAATTTTGATGCCAGTATCTGACACCAAATTCAAGTTAATCAAAGCATCATCTTTGGATCTGGGAGAAGACAACAATAAAAATGAACTGCTTTCATGGGACACAGAGGCATGCCCATATGCAAAAACATTAAGGCTCATTTAATAATTTTTCCACTATCTGGATCCTTGATGCTAAATAATTTGAATGTTTAGCAACCTGTGAGCTTCCTTTTTCTATCACTGGCAAAACTAGACAGGGCTTATAACTTTTTTGTTTGAAATTTTATCAATTATTTGTTTTATCTTCAGATTTTGAGAACTGTTTAATCCCACTGGGGATTGCCAACACACTGCTGCTAAAGCTATACAATATCAAGCACCCTCCCTCTAGGCCCAGGGACTATTACAGAAGAGATGGGCTTGTGAGATTGTAAGAGTCAGTTTTGAAGGATAAAATTAGTTCAGACCCTCCAAATCAAAGATGATATACAGGCTGGGCACGGGGGCTCAAACCGGTAATCCCAGCACTTTGGGAGGCCAAGGCGAGAGAATTGCCTGAGGCCAGGGGTCCGAGACCAGCCTGGGCAAATTGGCAAGACCTCGTCTCTACAATAAATAAAAAAATTAGCTGGGCATAGTGGGGCACACCTGTGGTTCCAGTTACTTGAAAGCCTGAAGCAGAAGGATCGCCTGAGTCCAGCAGCCCCGAGATTGCTGTGACCGTGTGTGTACAACTGCACTCCAGCCTGGGTGACAGAGTGAGACTCCAACTCAAAAAAAAAAAAAGACAATTAGGCCTTACAAGTCAAAAGGTCTTTTTAGGATACAAAAGCACTGCTGGGCTCAGGTGATCCTTCTACCTCAGCCTTCCAAATAGCTGGAACTACAGGCATGCACCACTATGCCCGGCTAATGTTTTAAAAAAGTTATTGTAGAGATGAGGTCTTGCTAAGTTGCCCAGGCTGGTCTTGAACTCAGGTAATCCTCTCATCTCAGCCTCCCAAAGTGCTGGGATTATAGGTGTGAGCCACTGTGCCCGGCCTGAAAATGTTAAGAAATGAATCTGACTTGGGATAAGGCATTGCCAGTTGTCCTTTTGCAAACTAGAGTGGTTCCTTGGAGTAGGCTCAAATTGAGTCTCTTTGAAATATTATATGGGTGGGGAACATTCCAGGTTTCTGCCCTGGAGGGAGAACCAATTGATGTTTCAAGAGATTTAACAATTGCCAAATATGTTAAAACTGTAGGCTAGCTGGGCTCAGTGGCTCAGCCTGTAATCCCGCGCTTTGGGAGGCTGAGATGAGTGGATTGCCTGAGCCCACGGGTTTGAGACCCATCTGGGCAACTTGGCGAGACCTCATCTCTACAATAAAAAAAAAAAAAAAAAATTAGCGGGGCGTGGTAGCGCTCGCCTGTAGTTTCAGCTACTTGGAAGGCTGAGGCGGAAGGATCTCCGGAGCCCAGCGGGTCGAGCCTGCGGTGGCCGGGAGTGGCCACTGTACTCCAGTCTGGGTGACAGAGTGAGACTCCAACTCAAAAACAACAACAACAACAACAGCAACAAAAAACTGTAGGCTACTAACTTCTGTTCATGAACTTGCTTCTAGCAGGACCACTCATCCCATAGGCGTGGCCTATGTTGACCAGGAGATCGGGTCCTCCTAAAGGCTTGGAAAGAACAAGGACCTGAACATCAACTTGCCGCCAAGTGGACGGGATGGTTTGAAGTGCTGCTGAATATGCACTCACTTGCTGGAGTAAAGCTGGGGGTGTATCCTACTCAGGTCAAGGTGGCACCACTGGAAGACACCCCGCCATCCCAGAAGCCAGGAAAATAGTGGGTTTGTGAGCCCTTGGGGGACCCAAAGCTAGTCTCTAGCAAAAATGGTAAGTGAAATGAAAATGTATACCCTGGCCGGGTGCGGTGGCTCACGCCTATAATCCTGGCACTTTGGGAGGCCGAGGTGAGAGGATTGTCTGAGTTCACGGGTTCGAGCCCAGCCTGGGCAACTTGGCGAGACCTCATCTCTCAAAAAATCAAAAAATTACCCAGGCATGGCAGTACGTGCCTGTAGTTCCAGCTACTTGGAAGGCTGAGGTGGAAGGATCACCTGAGCCCAGCAGGTTGAGGCTGCGGTGGCCGTGAGCAGCATGCCACTGTACTGCAGCCTGGGCTACAGAGTAAGACTCAGACTCAAAAAAGAAAATGTGTACCCTATGTATCTTGATTGTCTCTTGGGGACTTTTGTTTGCCTGGCCAGATAACTCTTTAGTTGGGATTTTTCCATCTTTTAGCCTCTTTTGCTAACCTAGCCCACTGCTGCATCTGTCATCCTAAACCTTGTTCAGTACACGATCACTCTGATCCTATAGTTGTTTCCATGTCCAACTTTGCTCATGTGCCCTCTTGCACATTAGACTTTCAGAATTACCCGATAACCGCCGGGCTCAGTGGCTCAGCCTGTAATCCCGCGCCTTTGGGAGGCTGAGGTGAGAGGATTGCCTGAGCCCGCGGGTTCGAGACCCACCTGGGCAGCGAGACCTCATCTCTACAATAAATCAAAAAATTAGCCGGGCGTGGTAGCGCTTGCCTGTAGTTCCGGCTACTCGGAAGGCTGAGGTGGAAGGATTGCCGGAGCCCAGCAGGTCGAGGCTGCGGTGACTGGGAGTGGCCGCTGCACTCCAGTCTGGGCGACCAAGTGAGACTCCAACTCAAAAAGAAAAAAAAAAAAGAATTACCCGATAGAGTCTGATGGATCACTCCATACCCAGAGGTCCCATTTTTCTTTCTTATTCAGCCTCTCATTAGACATTATGTGCAAAGGAATAATAAAGTCCTGTGAGCAACCAGGTGTGGTGGCTTATGTCTGTAATCCTAGCACTTTGGGAGGTCGAGGTGAGAGGATCTCTTGAGCACAAGAGTTCGAAACCAGCCTAGGCAACATAGCAACTTGTCTCTACAACAAGTCAAAAAAATTAGTTGAGTGCTATGGCATATGTCTGTAGTCCCAGCTACTTGGAAAGCTGAGGTACAAGGATCATCTGAGCCCAGGAGGTGAAGGCTGCTGCAATGAGCCATGATGGTGCTATTGTACTTCAGCCTGGGTGACGGAATGAGACCTTGACTCAAAAAAAAAAAAGATCCACAAACCTACAAGTGTACTTTCTACTGATTAAGGTCCCCTAAGTTAACCACTGTCACACTTACATTAATCCCTCCTCTAAAGTAGAAACCCATATCGATAAAATTAGACAGCAGGCTACCTGGTTTCAACAAACCTTAGAATGCTAACACAGGCTTAATGTGGGCATTTTCAGAGACTGGTTTACAGACCTATTCTCTTGGGTTCCTAGTGGAATTCAGCCAATCCTGGGAGGCATTCTTAAATTGGGCCTTACTGCGCTTCTTTTGGTTGTAGTGGCCTATAGACTTGTAAAACTTATGTATGGTGTAACCAAAAGTTGCCCAAGTCTGACTAAACCTATCAAAGCAAGAAGCGAGATGCCATGATCATGGCACCCAAAAAGAGTACTAAGGAATATTTCCTTAGCCAGGTCAAATGGTTTCATTCCATAATCGCCTCTCTCTGACCCCATTCAGCAGGAAGTAGTCAGATGAGAGATGATGTCCTTTTGTCCCCAATCCCACGAGATTGTGAAACGAGACTATGACAGTGGGGAAACTGTAACAGTGGAGGGAGGCTTAGTATGATTGACTCTATTTTGCCTCTGATTCCCCACCCCCACCCCACAGGGATATCATTTAGGTTAACTGCTTTTGCTTATCTCTGCACGTAGGCCAAGCTAACTATGGGAGGAATTTAGTTTATAGTTTAATTTTAAAGCAAGGATAATAATAGTCCCTTGCCAAAAGTAACCCCCAAGGAGATAAGGAGGGTGCACACACGAGCAAGAATGTTGTATTAAAGATTTATAGGAGCCTTGTGACTTGACCAAAGGCAAAGAAGTTTCACAAGCTCCTTGGTCTCTCACTGCCACCCAGATGTCTGTGGTTATTGGTCACCTCTTGATCTCAACCCCCTTCCCCTAACATAAAAGGAGCCTAAATTTGTCGACTTAAGATGGCACTTTAGAATGCTAGTCCCCTATCTTCTCAGTTTGCTTGCTCTTTGAATAAAGAGTCATTTTTCCTTGCTCCAAAATTTATCGGCTGTCATGTGGTGAGTAGTACGGCTTAGACTTGTTAATAATAGACTAACTCAGATTCAAGGGCAGGGAACTACATGAGGATGTTCACACTGAGAGACATACTTTTGTAAGGACCTATCTCTGTAAACCAGTTACCACACAGGATCATATGTACCAGTCAGAATAGGCCAGATTATGCTGCAGTAACAAACCAGCTCAAAATCTCAGCGCCTCAAAACATAAAAGTTTACTTATTGCTCATTCTGCTGGTCTGAAGTGGGTCAGTGAGGGGTTCTCACCCCTGCAGTCACTCCATCTCTTGATGTCACTGTCTCAACAAGATGTCTCAGGGTTCAGCACAGCAGGGGGAACAGCAGAATCAGAGAGACTTGCACAGGCAGTGAAATGCTGTGGCCCAGAATGACATGTCACCTCCACCTAGTATGCATAGTCCTGGCCAACTACAAGGAGTGGAGAAGTGTAATTCTCTCTTGTATTTGGAATATAAGGAGAGGCATATATGGCTGAACATTAGAGGTTTCAGTCACTCTAGGATGAACCCGTGGATCATTCCTATTGGATATTCTTGGTGTGTGTCACAATTAGGTAAGTCTTTAGGTAAAATTTCTCCATTAATCATGTTACTGGACCGGGCAGGGTGGCTCATGCCTATAATCCCAGAAATTTGGGAGTTTGAGGCACAGGATTGCCTGAGCCCAAGGGTTCAAGACCAGCCTGGGTAACTTGGTGAGAACTCATCTCTACAATAAATCAAAAAATTAGCTGGGCATGGTGGCGCATGCCTGTAATTCCAGCTACTTGGAAGGCTGAGGCAGAAGGATCGCCTGAGCCCAGCAGATAAAGGTTGCATCCATGAGAGGGCCACTGCCCTCCAGCCAGGGTGACAGAGTGAGACTCCAACTTAAAAAAAAAAAAATCATGTTAATGGATGTTTGTAAACAGCCATTTTACTCTATGCAAGGAAATCACTGAGTAGGAGACATTTGAGTAGAGTTTTCAGGATGAGTAAGAATTTGAAGGGAAGGGAAAGGGATGATGAAAAGCATATTCCAAGTGGTAGAACGACATAAGCACAGGCTGAGAGACATGAAAGAGCCCACTGTTTCCAGAAGCCATGAGTCTAGCTTGGTGGGCATATAGAGGTAGGGGAATTAGAAAGGCAAATTGGGGCTATAATCCCAGCACTTTGTCTCAGTGTCTCAGGCTATAATCCCAGCACTTTGAGAGGCCGAAGCGAGAGGATTGCCTGAGCCAGGGGGTTCAAGATCAGCCTGGGAAACTGGGTGCGAGCTTGTCTCTACAATAAATCACAAAAACTAGCCGGGCATGTGTCTGTAGTTCCAGCTACCTGGAAGGCTGAGGCGTAAGGATCGCCTAAACCCAGCAGGTCAAGGCTGCGGTGGCCATGAGCGTGACACTACACTCCAGCCTTGGCAACAAGAGTGAGACTCCAACTTTAAAAAAAAAAAGGCAAGTTGGAACAGGCATGAAAATAGTAATTAATAACTAACATTTATTGAAAATCTTGTCTGGGTGCAGTGGCTCATGCCTGTAATCCCAGCACTTTGAGAGGCCTAGGTGGGAGGATCGCTTGAGCCCATGAGTTTGAGACCAGTTGGAGATACATAGCGAGACCTCGTTTCCACAAAAAAAAAAAATAAAAATTAGCAAGGCGTGGTGGTGTGTGCCTGTGGTTCCAGCTACCCAGGAGACTGAGGTGGGAGGATTGCCTGAGCCCAGGCTGTGGTGAGCCCTGATTGCGGCACTGCACCTCCAGCCTGGGTGACAGAGTGAGACCCCGGCTCAAAAAAAGAAAAGAAAAGAAAATCTTGCAACATGCCAAGTACAATTCTAAGCACTTCACATGCTTTGCCACAGTGATGGTGGTCTCCTGGATCTCTTCCTTCTGCTGTCCTGGAGTCAGGCTCTCTGTTTTACTTTGCCTAGTGCCCAGGAAGCTAAACTCTGTGAACTACATCACCATGATCTGTTGCTCTCTGGCTTGCAGATGGATTTAACCAATGGGGCCCCCCAACAGGAGATTAGAGAGAGGGAGGCCAGCGTATTTTTCCACTGCCATCCTCCCTGCAGGATTACCTTGGCTGGCTGCTTCTCTTAGCCTTTCTCACAGTTTTTCCTTTCCAGATTTGGGCAACCATTCCTCCGCTTGTCCCTTCAGCCATAGTAGTACTAGTAGTCCTGCTGTTGCTAGACCTGTGGTGTTGTATTATCCTTTGCAAGGTTTCCTTACACTCTTCCTCTTTATTTTTATTTTTTGAGTTGGTTCAAAAAATATTGCCCAGGCTGGAGTGCAGTGGCACGCTCACAGCCACCCCAGCGCCGACCAGCGATCCTTCCGCCTCAGCCTTCCATGTAGCCGGAACTACAGGGGCGCGCTACCACGCCTGGCTAATTTTTTTTTTTTTTTTTTTGAGTTGGAGTCTCACTCTGTCACCCAGACTGGAGTGCAATGGCCGCTCCCGGCCACCGCAGCCTCGACCTGCTGGGCTCCGGCGATCCTTCCGCCTCAGCCTTCCAAATAACTGGAACTACAGGCTCACGCTACCATGCCCAGCTGATTTTTTGATTTATTGCAGAGATGAGGTCTTGTCAAGTTGCCCAGGCTGGTCTCGAACCTGCGGGCGCAGGCAATCCACTCACTTCGGCCTCCCAAAGTGCTGGGATTACAGGCTGAGCCACCGAACTCGGCCTAATTTTTTTTATTTATTGTAGAGATGAGGTGTCACCAAGTTGCCCGGGCTGGTCTAGAACCTGCAGGCTCAGGCAATCCACTCTCCTCGGCCTCCCAAAGTACTGGGATGACAGGCTGAGCCACCGAGCCCAGCCCACCCTTCCCCTATATACAGTTCCCTTGTCAATCCATCAAATCCTAATTCAACCTGACTGATACACGTACCCACTCAGCCAAGTAGGTACTAGTATTATTCCCATTTTATGAATGAGGAAACTGGAGTTACAAAGAGTTTGAGTTGCTCAAGGCCACATGGCTACTAGCAGGCTGAGCAAAGACTCAACCCAGCGAATCTTGTATAGAGCATTCAAGGGCTTCAAAGGCCTTGAATGCCAGACTATGCAGACAATGCAGGGTGTGTTAGAGGGTGCTAGACTCTTACCCTTTTCTCCTTCTTTCATTAAATCCATCCTGTGTGACATTGTGACTCCCATGCCTGTTGAGAAACCAACATGATTCCTCATCTGCAAAACAGGATAATTCTCCAAGTTCTGATGTCCTCACAGAGCAGAGATGAGAGCTCAGAGAGATCTTAGCCATTGGCAGAAGTATTCTCGCGCTTGAGGGAGCATGTGACCCAGGTCTAGCCAATCAGAGCATCACATTCCCCTGGCCACAGTGATTGGTTTAGAGTGAACATGTGACTCAATCAAAGCCAATGGGATTGTTTTCCTGGGACATTGACATGCGTTTCTCTTTACCAGGCTTCAAGCTGGGAGAAGATGAAGCCTGGATACGCCAGGGTCCACCATGTGGATAAAGGACCCCCAATCAAGGAAGCAGAACCAACAAATGGAAAGTGACTGAGTTCTGTGATATCGTTTCACACCTTGCATCCACCATATCTGGAATCCACCCAACCCTTTGGATGGTTCTTTCACATGAGAATCCCATGTCGCTTACAACGGCAAGTCCTGATACAGTGGAAGACAGCTTGGTGTGGGAATGAAGACAGCAGCAGCTGAGTCAACTTCTACTCATCCATTAAGACCCAATCTAAAGGTTATCTTTGTTCAACCTCCCCACTCCCACCTAGTTGTTCCCTTCCCACACGGGCGCGGTGGCTCATACCTATAATCCCAGCACTTTAGGAGGCCGAGGTGAGAGGATTGCCTGAGCCCATGGGTTCAAGACCAGCCTGGGCAACTTGGCAAGAATTCGTCTCTACAATAAATTTTTTTAAAAAGTAGCTGGGCATGGGGGGGGGGTGTGCCTGTAGTTCCAGCTACTTGGAAGGCTGAGGTGGAAGGATCACCTGAGCCCAGCAGGTTGAGACTTGTGGTGGCTCTGTGAGTGTGCCACTGTATTCCAGCTTGGGCAACAGAGTGAGGCTTCAAAACAAAACCAAAATATTGTACTATAATTGTTTGGGTAGATATTGCTGATGTAGGCAGTGAACAATTTGCCTGGATCTCATTCATTTTGGAATTCTTACTTTTTAGCCAAAGGCTTGGCACAAAGTTAATACTAACTCACTGAATGTTTGTTGAATGGATAGCTAAATGAATGAGACCAGCACAACAGTAATAAGAATGGGCAGGAAGAGATGGATGGGGGCCATCCCTGCAGTGCCAACAAAAAGTAATAGCAGCCTTAAATCTTTTTTTTGGATTAAGACAGGCTTGAGATTAATATTAATAACAAAATGTTATTTAGTTGACTGGGAAAAATTCCCTGGAGTAAAATTAATAATAGCTGTGACTTATCTCCTGCCTTATGTGCCAGGTGTTTTATGTACATTAAATTAAATCTTCACCCGAGCCTGGTGATGGAGGTATGATGCAGAGACTCTACAATATCCGGTTTACTCTGAGGAATTGAAAACAACTCCAGGGGAGGATTCTCTAAGCTAATCATGGTTGTTCCATCTTCCTTCACTGTGGCTAGATCAGGAATGGGCTACTCTAGACCAATTAGGGCCAGTAGAATAAAACTTATTGCTGTGAGAAAGGATGTGAGAAAAATGCTGTCTCTTGTTGGATATGAAAAGGAAAGTCCTAGGCCCTGGTGGTTTCTGGCAGCCATCTTGACAACAAGTCTGATACTTGTTATCAGAGCAGAGCAGGAAGCTCCCAGATCGTTGGATCCAGGCCTCCCATCACACCTAGCCCAAAGCTGTCCTATCTCAAGAAGTCCAGTTATGAGAGTTATGTGAGTCAAAGGAATACTTCTAAAGGAGTCTGTGTTGCATTTTTGTTATTTCATCCAGTTACACAGTGAGAAAACCAAGATTTCCAGTCACTTGCTCAAGATAACTCAGCTAGTGAATGTAAGAACTGGATTCCACTCCAAGTGAATCTCATCCCAAAGCTTTTACTCATTCCACTAAACTGAGCCAAGAAAGGGCAAGTGGTTTGGCCTCAGTCATGATTCATCTGTTTATCTACTGAGTGGCCTCTCTTGTACATGTTGTTTCTACTGCCTAGAATGTTCTCTGCCCCCCTCTTTGCTTAGCAAACTCCAACTTCAGGCCAGTTTAAGCTTCAGGCCAAAGCTGAAATAAATGTCACTTTCCGATCTCCGTCTAATCCCAGTCTCCCACATTAGTTTAGATCCCTTGGCTATGTTAACATATAAACTACGTTAGAGTTATCTCATGATGGTTAGAATTTTTCCTTCATTGCTCTGATCATAATTATAACTGATTCATTATTGTATAGTACTTTTAAAATAATTTGTCTTTAAATTCCATAAGGGCACCAGTATGTCTGTTTTGCTCAGCTCTGAATCCTTGCAACAGTGGTTATCACTTAATGGGCAACAATAAAGAATTGATTAAAAAAATAAAATCTCTTGCTTTTGGTGGTAATGAGTTGTATCGGTGGTTCTCCAAATGTGTTCTCTGGACCTGCATCATTAGCAAATCACTTGGGAACTTGTTAGAGATGCAAATTATTAGCCCCTACCGCCAGACCTACTGAGTGGGAAGCTATGAGTGGGGCCAAGCAATCTCTGTTTTTCTTTCTTTTTTTTTTTTTTTGAGACTGTTATACTCTGTCATTCAGGCTGGAATGCAGTAGCATGTTGACTCCTCACTGGAGCCTCGAACAATCTTCCTGGCTCAGCCTACTGAGTAACTGGGAGTACAGGTGTGTACCACTATGCCCAGCTAATTCTTTTTTTTGTTGTTATTGTTGAGTTGGAGTCTCACTCTGACCCCAGACTAGAGTGAAGTGGCACACTCCCGGCCACTGCAGCCTTGACTCACTGCGTTCCAGCGATCCTTCCACCTCAACCTTCTGAGTAGCTGGAATTACAGGCACGTGCTACCATGCCCAGCTGATTTTTTTTCTTTTTTTTGAGTTGGAGTCTCACTCTGTCGCCCAGACTGGAGTGCAGTGGCCGCTCCCGGCCACCGCAGCCTCGACCTGCTGGGCGCCGGCGATCCTTCCTCCTCAGCCTTCCAAGTAGCCGGAATTACAGGCATGCGCTACCACGCCTGGCTGATTTTTTTATTTATTGTAGAGATGAGGTCTCGCTGCCCAGGCGGGTCTCGAACCCGCGGGCTCAGGCAATCCACTCACCTCAGCCTCCCAAAGGCGCGGGATTATAATCCACTCACCTCGGCCTCCCAAAGTGCTGGGATTACAGGCTGAGCCACCAAGCCCAGCCTTTTCTTTTCTTTTTTTGGTAGAGATGGGGTATGTTATGTTGCCCAGGCTGGTCTTGAACTCTTGGCTTCCAGTGATCCGCTCACCTTGGCCTTACAAAATGCTGGGATTACAGGCATGAGCCACTGTGCCTGGCCTTCCATTTTAACAGTACTTCCTGGTGATTCTGATTCAAGCACAAGTTTGAGAGAGAGAAAAGACTAATGGCTTAAAACAGACTGAATTGTGTAAGGTTTGCGAAATTTATCAGGTCTAGTAAGAAGTAAATGACTTCAGCCACATCCCCTCACCCATGCCCCCAAAATCAAAACATTTTGTTCTTGACTAGCTGCCTGGCCCATTTTTTTCAGGTTCCTGGAATTTGTGATAAAAAGAACAACTCAGAGACAATCAATAGCTATGTTATTTCATGGTAAATTCTTGGAAAACAACTTAGGAACTGCCTATTCTCTTTTCCTTAAAAACCCACTTGTAATTGTTGGTAATTGGAGTGCATATGTAGGGCAATTTGAATCTTTTGCTCAGGCTTTGGGCTTGAATAAACTTGGACTTGAATAAACTCTAAACTTAATACTATTTTCTCAATCTGTTAAACCCAAATTTCAAAATCCGAGAGACCACCAAAGAGCCAGCTCTGATGCAAACACACAAGGGTCTTTATTCAGGCTCGAGTCTGGGCTCACGAACAAAGTCGGCTATGGCTTCAGGGACAAGAGCCCCGATCCAGCATGGCAAGCAGTCTTTATACACCATTACAGAGGGAGGGGAAAGAACTCTAAACTTGGTTTTACATGATTGGGTAATCTCTCCTAATGGGTACGGGAACACTTGGTATTGGTAGGTGCCTTTCGTGGGCTTCAACCTGACTGCCCGTGATTGACAGAAACCCACCCAACGGGCAGAGTGGAATGTCAGATAAGTTAGGTTCATACAGTCACTGCGTATAAATTAACCTGAGCAAGCAGGAAAATTACTAGCGTCTCCAAGTCTGCTGCAAAGGAATGTCTGAAAGGGGCTTATCGCTTTAACATTTACGTCCCGTTGTAAAAGCAGAAGTCAGCATGGCAATTGGGACTAACAATGCTTAACCCAAGAGTTCTAAATACAAACACTACTTAAGACATTATATAATTACACAATCAGTCGCTACCCGGCGCCCGACATATGCCTAATTCTACGGGGTCTGAGGTGGGATTTAAAGTACTAAGATTTCATAAAGTACAATGAACATGAGGTAGGGATATATAAAAT